>NC_064614.1:1222197600-1222500630 GCF_023898315.1 Schistocerca nitens
GAAGCTACGACGATTTTGAGAGTTGACTGAGGTATTATGATGTTATTTTTACGACGACGATGTGTATTATGCTGCTGAGGTATGTTTATGGTCAAGAAGCTGATGCTATATGAGCGCGGCGTCAGCGTCATTAAGTTGTCATATGATAAGAATCTCTAATCGACGCAGCTAACTTGTACGTCTGGTGAGTGAGTAAGATATGCCTCCTTTCCCGAGCTTGGTATTCGGTTGAGTGTGAATGTGATCAACCCAAAGGAAATGATGAAAACATCATAGTTTGTCACATAAGCTGCAACAAATGAACACAACAGTTTCACAATCACACAGTTTTCCCTGTGCTCTGTCAAAACATATGTTTTTAACATTTTTGAAATTACGTTCCGTTTTGAATCTCGAATTCTTTTGTTGTAACATAGTTCACACCTGTTTATTTGTTTTTTCCATTTCTGTGAGACGTCTATGTGGTATCTCGCCTGGTCTCACTATTCATAAGATTTCCTTGCGATTGAAACGAATTCTTACTACATGACCAATGTAGAAAGTGACAACTGCCAAGACTACAGAAAGAGAACAAACATTTCAGTGACCAGATGGACAGATCAAATGTTGTCAATAAAAAAAAATGGCACGAGTGAGTTATGAACACGGCTCGCCCTTTATCGGTGGTCAGCGGTTGAGAGCACACGGATCAAAACCCACTGTTGATGCTTAGCATGAACAGGTGAACCATGTTGGTAGACGCAAATAAAACATTGAGTTTCAAAAGACGGAATTTTTTTCTTAGCTACATGATAAAGCGTAGTTGTAGTAGCAGGTAACGAAAAATGTTTGCTAATACTATAAAGAATATTGAAAAAGTCGAGGAACAGGAGTATGCCACTCTTAATAAAAGAATGTGAGACAAATTTTAAAAAGAACTGAATGATCTGAGATCAAACGAGTGAGCAGAAGTTATTGAAATTTATAGAAGGATCAAGAACTAGAGGACTGGTAAAAAACGTTCTGTTCTATCGATGAATTATCAGGTTTTCAGAAAAATACTTTATCGTAATGTTAGGAAAGAAGGAATGTACGCATACATATTAAAAAATCGGGCAGTTTTTCTGAAACGCCACTGTTAAAAATTGCTCATGTCGGAGCTGAAAAAAGGCGCCTATGGTTCTCTTTACCTCTTTAAAAGACTGACAGAAAAGTGGGGATCCATCTATCTTAATACTTGTTCTGCCCTCCTCACCAAAAATTCGCGCTCTCTTAACGTAGGAAAGTCTAAGATCTTTTACTCAGTCTCTCTTTGTAGTGAGGCCTTCATACTGAGCTTCTCCCACTCACTGCCAGCGTCTGTATACGTCTCTCTCCCTCAGCCTCCTTTCTACCACTGGCACTTTCTCCTGTCTGTCTGTCCCATTGTCACTGTGTTCATCCCTTTCTGTCGTTCTTCCTTACCACTATCTTCTTGTGTGCCACTTTCACTGAACGTCTGTCCCATTATCATTATCTTTGTTCCATTGTTTTTCTCTCCATTGCCGCTGTGTCTTTCTCGCTTACGGTCTTCTTTTTTCCTCTCTGTCATCATTGTCTGCTCTCCTCAAATGTATTTGGGGAGGGGGGGGGGGGAGAATCCAAACCACCAAGCCTATGTCTGGTATTCACTCATATCTATTTTTATTTACACCGTCGAATCTCCTTCTGCAATCTCCATCCATCTCTCTATCATTAAAAAGAAGAGTTACCAACCGTGCACAGGGAAGGTGACGACTCCAGCGAGCGACCAAATGGTGTTAATTGCCCTGAAGATGACCCCATCGTGGGTTGAAACCAGTTGGCGGCAAAATAAATAATGCGATTGTGACTGTCATTCTGAATAATTGATTATAAGTAAATTAATCGCTGTTGATCTCCATACAACTATGTTGGCTAAAAATTCTTGCAAATTTGACCCAATCAGTGACAATGACAGTAGAACGGACGTCAAAGGACAATGCAACATCGGTAAGGTGTAGAAGGATCGGGTCATGGTCAAAAGTTAGGTCCTGTACTGTTTCCAAAGAAAACTGTACAGCAACATGTTTAAAAATGGACATATCCAAAACATCCGGCTGGCAGTTTGAGCAGACTGGTATGTGTGTAGGAGTGTGTGGGCCATTGGCAGACAGCGCCAAGGCATCGTCCAGCTCAAGGAGGAGGAGACCCTTGGGATTGGCGACACAAGAATGCCACGCTGGATGTTTGGCATTGAGGTCTGCCCCAATGAAAAGCTTGTCAAATGACATCAGCTTGCGGAGGTCGGCCTCAAGGAGTGGTTGGTTAGGGCTCAAATAAGCTGCAGAAAATGTGATGGCACCAAGGCGGGTGGAACAGTGACATCTGTGGCCTCTATGTAGTCCAGAGGCTGAAGAGCTTCTTGGTTGTGGACCAACGCCCAGTGTAGGAACATGGCTGTGTCTCCACCACGGCAATTGAGCTGGTCAGTCCGATAGCAGACCATGTTACGTTGGTGAAACTCGTCGGTCGGCTTAAGGTGAAGAGAACATCCAGATGGTAGTCATGGATGAAGGTATCCGTTTGATACCATTGGCATTAAGGATGCAGACGACGAGATCCCTAGGCGGATGGTGGTTGTGTGGTGAGCGAACCGACATTATAATAAGATGTAGCTAGGCCCTTCAACCAGGGCGATGACCTTCATGAGCCCGTCCTCAGACCGACGGATTTTTTGAGCCGTATCACGAATAATCGACCTGATGTGGGGCTTCGTGAAAAAGGTGACGACCTGCAGGATGTCTCGCATATTGTCGCGAAAGGATGTATCGGCCTCTACAGCTGGGGATATTTCCCAGACGGGTTGCTGGACCCTGCGACGAGCAGGCGCGAGAGTTGGCGCTGGCGGAGGAATACCACCCCGACAGGTTGAGCCACTTCAGCACGTGGGCTTGAGGATGCTGCAGCTGGGCTTTTTGTTTGTTGATCGTTAGCGACAGCCACAGGAGACGGACGAGGAGCAGGAGACCAAGGCACATCGGCAAAGGCGGGCGTATGGGACGGAACCGAAGGGAGCTCCTGTGGTGCAACTGCAGAAAAAGGCTGAACACCCACCGCCGGAGAAACCTCAGTTTGGCTCCGGACGAGGGGGAAATGGATGAGGTCTCGCCGGGGTAGAGGCGGCCAATTTGACCGTGGTTTCTTCCTGGGAGGGCGGGAAGACTTAACCGCCTTTTGATACGCAGGGCAGCCCTTCCAGGAGGCCAGGTGGTTGGGGTCATGAGAAGTGCCCTGACATCTGGCACAGGTGGACTTCTACGAGGCTGAGAGAGTGTACGTCTCCGACGTATGCGGACCTGCACACTTGGCACACCGCAATGGCAAGGAACAGTAATTAGCAGAGTGGTGCTACGGCAAATGGAGGGCCCGGCGCGGCCTTCATAGGATTCAATGCGCGCATAAGTGCTCAGAAGATACCGGATTTGGTAGATCGTTTCAATATCATTCCTACTAGAGAGGGAGACCACATGTGTGGGCAATGGGATTAACCTGCGTCTCACGGTCCTTCTTGCTGTATTGATGGACCAAAGGGTCCGTGAAGTTGAGATGGAGCAGTTCGCTCCTGACATCCACTTCCGTAACTTCAGGTGGCAAGTCTTTAATGACAATTTTTGTCTTCCTGTCAGCAGAAACGTGGTGAGTGTAGTAAGGCATTTCTCGCGATTTGACGAAGTCAAGGACAGCAATGTAATCTTGCTGTCAAGGAGGTACTGGACATGGTCCTCCTGAAAAACAGCCCGCAACTGGCCACCGATGAGGCGTTATAGTTTACCGTTCAGCTTTAGGCAATTCTTTGGATGGTATACCACAATTGGAGGGATTTTGTCCTTCGGTTGTGCACGCGGTGGAACCTGAGAAGCGGGACCAGGAGATGGACCCACGTCCATGGCATCATCGGGCGCAACTTCCCCTTGAGAGGGCGCGGCAGATGCGGAACTACCGCCACCGTGGCGAGCGCGTTTGGAGTTTCTGCGACGGCGCGGGCCGACAGTAGTTAAGTCCTCAAAAGGCCCATCCGGCCGGGTAGACGGAGTAGACTCAGCAGCACTGGGTGGGGCGGAAAATTGGTGGAGCGTTGGTGGATCTGTTGGCGCAGTCTCAGAAGAGGGATCAGCAGCAGGACCCACGTTCCTGGCGGAAGCAGGTGCGGCTTCCCCTGGAAGGTTGGCATCTGAGCCGGAGCCATCGCCGCTGCGACGAGCATGTTCGGACGAGCGGCAGGATGTACGGTGACGGCGTGTTGGGTAACGGCCTCAGAAGGCCCATCCGGGGGAGGGGGGGGGGGGGTGAGAGACGAAGCAAACCGAAGAGGGGCGTCCAGGTGGAGGTGAGGTACAGCAGGTGACTGATTCGACAGGAAAGGACAGCCGCCGGGTGAGAGGTCAATGACAAGGCGACCAGGTGAGTTGTCAGACGACGACAACGACGACGAGCGGTCCCGCACACGGGGGTGCGGGAGAGGCACACATCGACCGGTGTCAGTGCCAGAGGTGACCGGAGATTTTTGGCGGTCGGCACGCCGCGCGCGGCCCTTAGCCCTTTGGGAGACGGCAGTATGGACGCCACCGGCAGCTCGCTAGGTACCACAGCGCCACGCCGGGCGGCGCACGAGTCGCCTTGCCGCGGCCTCGAGGGCCGGGCGGTATCCATAAGAAACCCTGGCTGTAACGGCGTAGCCAGGGTAGAATCTACTACAACGCCGAAAAAGACGCACACCAAAAATAACGCCTAAGAAGGCAGTAACAAATGACGTCGTCTGAAACGACAACACAACGCTGTAGATGATACTCGTGAACGTTACGAAAGATCTACTCGCACAATTGCGAGAAAACATGCGGTGAACACTACGGGACTCCAACCCGTTCATGTGAAGAGACCTGATGCAGTCATGGTATTTATAGCGAATTCCGCGAGTGCGAATAGTACTGACGCTTTACGGCGTATGCGTTAGGAGGTGCTGTGACGAGGCAGCCAAGTTGTGTGTGCTGCCCCCAGTGCTTAAGTAAGAACAAACTAATCGCAGAGTATCGACTGAGCATGTCGATTCCGTTGTGACGGCATAATTTTAATAATTGGATTCCAATTTTTATTCAGCTGAAAGCCGTTATCACGATTCATTAAATTATCAGCAAGACGTATTTCCATGGATTCCTTAATTACAGAGTTCCAGAAACTGGAAGCCGGTGCCAAAATTATAGTATTATTGTATTTCACTGAATGACCCGTGGAAATGCAACGTTCGGCCACTGCTGATTTTAAAGGTTGATGCAGACGGGCCTGTATTTCGTGTTCCACACAGGTTCCCGGACCGTTCGTGTCATCTGACCTGCATATGCAGAGCCACACTCACAGGGAATTTTATAAACGCGTGCCTTCCTCAGTTGTAAATCGTCTTTAACAGATCCGACCAAGGCCTTGCTCCTTGCTGACGGACGGAAGACGACATTAATATTATTCTTCCTATCTGCTTATTTTAGAAGACACGTTCCCGGCATATGGAAGGAATGTAGTTGATTTATAGTCGTCATCAGTCTCCTCAGAGCGTTGCTTCTTTTTTTTTATAATTGTGCATGGCCTTCCGTATTTGACGCGAAGTATAGCCATTCTCTTTAAAATTCTTCTACAGATGTACTAATTCTTCGTGAAGGCTATCACCACACGATATTACAGGCGGCCGTTGCGCCCATGAATTGAAGTACTGGACGCCTCAAGATATAGATCTGTATCTGTGGGTTTTCTGTACACCGAATGTCCCAAAAACCCATAATTGTTACGGCGTACTAATACTTCTAGAAAGGGTAAAGTTCCATCTTCCTCGATCTCCATGGTAAATGTGATTTTCTCATGTAAAGTAAGAGTTCAAATGACAAAGGAATTTTTCGAATTCGTGTCTGTCATGAGGGCATACAACGAATGTATCATCTATGTAACGCCAGCAAACCGTAGGCTTTAAGACGACTCAAGAACTTTCTCCTCAAAGTCTTCCATAAAACGATTGGCCACTACAAGGGATAAGGGATTCCCCACAGCGACACCGTCAGTTTGTTCAAAAAATTTGTTATTAAATAACGATAATTTGATGAATCGTGATAACGGCTTTCAGCTGGATAAAAATTGGAATCCAATTTTTAAAATTATGCTGTCACAATGGAATCGACATGCTCAGTCGATACTCTGCGGTAAGTTTGTTCTTACTTAAGCACTGGGGGCAGCACACACAACTTGGCTGCCTCGTCATATCACCTCCTAACGCATGCGCCGTAAAGCGTCAGTACTATTCGCACTCGCGGAATTCGCTATAAATACCATGACTGCGTCAAGTCTCATCAGTACTTCGCCTACTCACCTGAGGATGGCCGGACGTCTCTGGGCCGAAATATCGTGGCGGAATGTTGATAGGATCCGGCTGTAAACCCGAAAATTACTGGAAGAAGAAGTACGCCGGGAAAATTTCAGAAGTCTCAATATCAGAGAAAACTGGGCACTAAAAACAACATAGTACCCAACTCTTTCTTTTGCTGTGAGAAAACTAGAAATGTCCAATCACACCACTGACGAAAAAATCATTATCTTCTGAACTCCATTCTCAAGACACCTATTCTGAGGATGTGACCTCTACTGTGGCAGAATAGCAGTGGAACGGTGCCTGGTAGTTCATTTTTTGTTCATCAACTACAACAATTATGACGATACTCAGAAAGGCCAAAGTCAAGGTCACTGGACCTTGGCAGCCCTTGGCGCCCATCAGCAGGCGGCCTGGCGGTGTGCAGAAATGTATGACTGGTGGAGAGATGACGGCAGCGACTCGCCAAGGCTGCTGGCTACAGCAGCGGGCGGGGGTCCACGATACAGAATAGGGATAGCGTGGCAGCCTAGGGCAGGGTGCGCCGAGGTGCAGACAATCACGCAGTGGACCCAGCCTGTATGGGATGGCTCGCAGCAGCAGCAGCAGCAGCAGCAGTGTCTCCCCTCACGAGCAGAGGCCGACACCTAGGAGTTGGCTCGCACGAGGGAAGGTGGCTGAGAGACTGCACCGTCCTGGATTCGAACTGTATGTAACCAGGTGACCCACCAGTTGGAGAGCGCTAAGTCCACAGCATTGGTCCTAGTGCCGAGCAGCATAGTCGCGGCTAGCAGTGGAGAGTCGGATTTGGAGAAAAGTTGATCCATGTAGAATCGCAGAATCGGGGGCCGTTGGAGATGATAGGTGGCAGAGTGAAGTCCCTCTAGAAATGAGAAGAATTTATACGGGATGGCCGAGCTTTGTTTTGATAAAGCATCGGTTCCTATCACGTCAGCCATAACAGAACCACAGCTCAGACGTGGAGCAATCTTTCAGGCCACAGTGGCTCTGCCTAAGTGCTGCGTCAATGTCATTACACGTTTGGTTCGCCTGCTTGGTCATAGAATGTGGTAAGTCTCGACGCCGCAGAGACAGTACTTTCCATACCAACAGGTAAGCCTTAATGCAATATCGCCTGGTTGGCCCGAACTGACCCGCATCCGCTGTCTCGTATCAGTGGAGGGTGTCTAAATTTTATTCAGCCCTGCCCAGCAAATTATTTGCGGTGCAACCTGCCTCTCTCCTTCGAGAGATCTGGCCGACCATATTGAGCTCATGGTAATTCTACAATGTCTCGATGCATATTTTACAATTTGACATTTCAGTTTCCTCTTTTACGCTTGTTTAATTCACAATCGAGAATGATCGGTTGTTACTTAATTTTAAATGGTACTTTGTATAACTAGTATACAATTCTTTTCTTGTGGTTTTATAGGAACACGATTCAACTGAACCATCACTTGCAGACTAGTATCACAACATCACCAAATTTTTCCTCTTCGACAAATTCCTTTAACAAATCATTCAGCAGTAAATAGTTCCAGTCGATTGTTTCCAATGCTTGGCATTCCTCCTTGTTTACCCGGCGATTTTTTAACCGGCTGCTTCGGTACATCATCCGGAACTTTGCCTTTGAAACGAAAGTTCTCATCAGAACACATGTCCTTGGAAGTAGGTCCACACAAAAACTACGTACTGTACTAGGACTCATAATACAATGGTCGGTACTTAACATTCTTCCCTTTAACACTGTCTCTTGCAGTGCCATGCTTTCTTGTAACTTTTCTTACCAAAACCAAATTTCTTGTGCTCTTTGGCATTTCGTAGTATGTACTGAGTCGTAATAATGTCGCAAGCAGTTAAGGTCGTAGTAGTTTGATGAGAATAGAACCTTGCGACAAATTATCACTTACAGCAGTCTCCTTAAGCTGAAATAATGTCTCCTAAAGTTTCACAGTATGCTGCCGAAGAACAATTACACGACGTTTTATCGTATCCTTAGTACCTACAACACTGCAGCAATCATCAACTTTTTCCTGATTCTCAAGCACACATTCCTGAAAGATTTCAGTCATGTCGACCTTATCGTTAGCTCTACAAACATTTTTTCCTCTTTCTTCCCTCCTACCCCATCCCCCATCTCCCTTCCTGAAGCTGCCTTGTCACCATAGGTGGCGATGACTCTGAATCCTTTGGAAATAAATGCGCCTGTACTACTTCATTATCCATAAATTCGAAACACAGCTAACATCATCAGTAGCTTCCTGTGCATCCTTCGCAGTATATACAATAAAATTACCATCGGCAGCTCCACTCTGCACGATACAAAAATCGGTGACACACTAACTTCGCTGTACATCCCCGGCCCCTACACAACAGTCGTTACCACCCAATGGCGAAGATACTATCTCACCCAAATCAGTATCGCCCATGTTGCTACTCATTTCCATCAGTACAGCACTCTCACTTGAACTGGCACTCCAGCTGCTTCAGACTCCACGTTATCACATGATATTTGAGCTGATAATTCTACAATGCCCTCCTAAATTCCTACAATAATAGTACTCTGTACATCAGTTAAACTCAGACTATCAAATTAATTCCACTTATTTTCAGCATCCGTGCAAGCGTTCTTGTTTGTTAACCTCTCACGCTTCCTCAAAATCCTAACCTTACTTACTGCTGGAAAAACATAGGCAGCGTTTTCAGCCCACCAAGCGGCAGATGGTTCAAATGGCTCTGAGCACTATGGGACTTAACTTTTGAGGTTATCAGTCCCCTAGAACTTAGAACTACTTAAACCTAACTAACCTAAGGACATCACACACATCTATGCCCGAAGCAGGATTCGAACCTGCGACCGGAGCAGTCGCGCTGTTCCAGACTGTAGCGCCCAGAACCGCTCGGCCACTCTGGCCGGCCCAAGCGGAAGATTTCTGTCGCATTTTCTCTGCTTCTTCTGGGATAACTGGACTATGCCAACCTAGTTTCGTTTCCTTCGCAACTTATACTTTCTCTGGTGTATGTCCTCACTCTGCTTCCACAGCTTCTATTCGCATTGGACGCTTACATCAGGCTACTTTGACCGCTGAAGTTGCAACGTTTCGTCCAGAATAGCCCCCTATGGTATCGAAAACGAAATGGTGACCCTCTAACAAATGCACAAGACAAGAGAACAAAATAAAACGACGATGAGGAGACTTACATATAATATCGAAATAACCTTCCCTTCTGAATTGCTACTCATAATTATTATTTTAATTTTAATACCTAAAAACACAAGTACTATATTCCTTGCTAAAAAACAAACACATTGCGCCTTTCAAACGGCAGCAAACCACACACATAATATACAATCTTCAGAACACTGCCTGGGTTTATTTTCTTCTTACTTTATATCCAATTAAAAACAAATACCTGTCAAAACTCCATTGAACTGCCGTTATATTGTATTCAAACAAAACCACAAAAAGAACAGTGCACTCGCCTACTGCATGTTGACGAAACTGCAACTCTACTCGCTGCGTAGGCATGCCACGCCCGCCACCGCTGTAGCAGCCGTGTCTGTAACAGCACACTGGAATGCGAGACACAGTCTCTTATCTATGCTGTAATGGCACTTGGCTAGGGCCCCGCGCGAGCAAGACGCACAATACGGCCCTGTTATCAACTGTAATGCGGGCTTGGGAAGGAGTGCGGTTTGGGATGGCGCTTGCGTAGGCAAGGTTCAATTTTACAAATAATTTGTTAAACATAAAATATTCTTCTTGATAATACCTAATGATAACAAAACAAAACAAAAAATAATTTACAGACCAATACAGCTCTTGAAGGCAGGGCTCAACAATAGGATAATAACAAAAACTATGTGAAACGTGATGAAAACAGAATTCAAAATGACTTCCTTCTCCAACAGAATCAGATAAATAATAGCTTACAATATTTGGCCCCTGACCACACAAAAAAAATTACTATAAAACTAACTTCTGAAATTAACCGCAAGACAACAAACTAGAAGATAGCTCTCCGATTTAATTGACGCTACTTGCACAAGCCCTCCGTTACATATAGATCACCAACTACTCACTAAAGCGAAGTTACTTTCAAGCACCTACATGGCTGACCACCCATATATGTCAATACAGTTTTCTATACAATACAAGATACAAAACAGCTCACTCTTAAAGGATACAATAAAAAGATAGTCATCGAGACATCGAGAAAATCAGGCATGTCCACAGCATAATGATGACAAGATCACCTTCTGTACACTGGCACATAAGAAACTTCACGCTCACGACATATACACTCCTGGAAATTGAAATAAGAACACCGTGAATTTATTGTCCCAGGAAGGGGAAACTTTATTGACACATTCCTGGGGTCAGATACATCGCATGATCACACTGACAGAACCACAGGCACATAGACACAGGCAACAGAGCATGCACAATGTCGGCACTAGTACAGTGTATATCCACCTTTCGCAGCAATGCAGGCTGCTATTCTCCCATGGAGACGATCGTAGAGATGCTGGATGTAGTCCTGTGGAACGGCTTGCCATGCCATTTCCACCTGGCGCCTCAGTTGGACCAGCGTTCGTGCTGGACGTGCAGACCGCGTGAGACGACGTTTCATCCAGTCCCAAACATGCTCAATGGGGGACAGATCCGGAGATCTTGCTGGCCAGGGTAGTTGACTTACACCTTCTAGAGCACGTTGGGTGGCACAGGATACATGCGGACGTGCATTGTCCTGTTGGAACAGCAAGTTCCTTTGCCGGTCTATGAATGGTAGAACGATGGGTTCGATGACGGTTTGGATGTACCGTGCACTATTCAGTGTCCCCTCGACGATCACCAGTGGTGTACGGCCAGTGTAGGAGATCGCTCCCCACACCATGATGCCGGGTGTTGGCCCTGTGTGCCTCGGTCGTATGCAGTCCTGATTGTGGCGCTCACCTGCACGGCGCCAAACACGCATACGACCATCATTGGCACCAAGGCAGAAGCGACTCTCATCGCTGAAGACGACACGTCTCCATTCGTCCCTCCATTCACGCCTGTCGCGACACCACTGGAGGCGGGCTGCACGATGTTGGGGCGTGAGCGGAAGACGGCCTAACGGTGTGCGGGACCGTAGCCCAGCTTCATGGAGACGGTTGCGAATGATCCTCGCCGATACCCCAGGAGCAACAGTGTCCCTAATTTGCTGGGAAGTGGCGGTGCGGTCCCCTACGGCACTGCGTAGGATCCTACGGTGTTGGCGTGCATCCGTGCGTCGCTGCGGTCCGGTCCCAGGTCGACGGGCACGTGCACCTTCCGCCGACCACTGGCGACAACATCGATGTACTGTGGAGACCTCACGCCCTACGTGTTGAGCAGTTCGGCGGTACGTCCACCCGGCCTCCCGCATGCCCACTATACGCCCTCGCTCAAAGTCCGTCAACTGCACATACGGTTCACGTCCACGCTGTCGCGGCATGCTACCAGTGTTAAAGACTGCGATGGAGCTCCGTATGCCACGGCAAACTGGCTGATACTGACGGCGGCGGTGCACAAATGCTGCGCAGCTAGCGCCATTCGACGGCCAACACCGCGGTTCCTGGTGTGTCCGCTGTGCCGCGCGTGTGATCATTGCTTGTACAGCCCTCTCGCAGTGTCCGGAGCAAGTATGGTGGGTCTGACACACCGGTGTCAATGTGTTCTTTTTTCCATTTCCAGGAGTGTAAATAAGAAAACCAATACGACATTCCCTTTTAGCGACAACATGTGCACTTCCAGCGTGCCACCACATAATAACCTTAGCACGCTGCACTGTATCCACGGGCCTCCCGTCTGTAATATTACTGATCACCCGGTGGACTACCCTCTACTGTACACTGTTGGCATCACTCGACTGACGAAAATACTGCAACCAGTTAATGCTTATAATCTGGAAGCCCTTATCTCCGTCTACATTGGAAACGTTGTCTTCTCGCCCGGGAAAAGACACCAACTGCCACAATGGGTTGTTTGTGTGCACACAGCGGCCACGCCCCTCACTAACTTCTGGTGAGATCCTTTAGATAGCTCCTTGATGTACCAGCTTGGAGGAGGCTCTTGTTCTTGGCCCTAAACCAACTGCCTGCAAACTGGAAATTTGTGGTAAGGACTGTGGTGGCACCAAACTGCTGAGGTTATCGGTCCCTAGGCTTACGCACTACTCAATCTAAGCTAATCCAACTTTCGCTAAGGACAACACACACACACACTCACAAACACACACACTCCTATGCTCGAGGGAGGACTCGAACGTCCGACGAGGGGAGCCGCGAACTGCCTGCAATCATCTACCACAGTACCTGCTTGGGCCCCAGGGCTGCTCGCGTCAATCGTGTGGGTGACAATCTACTCTTTTGTAGTCACTGTGCAGTAAGTCGGTAATCATAACTGTAGTCGCAGGCGAAACAAATGTGCCAGGGTACAGTACGTGTACGTAAGACATCTCCCGCCTCATCTAGCTGAATGGTGCAGCAACTGCATAAAGGTCATTTTTGAATAACACAGTCATGGTTACGAAAATATTGCTTCAATGACGCGTTTCGTCTTTGTAGGGCATCATCATATTATCTAAAAAAAGGATTAAAAGGAAGAATAATAGTTGAAATATGGCTGTATAATGTACGGCTGTAATAAAAAATTTAAAGAAATTGAGAGATGTACATGGAATTATTGTGCTGTGCAATTAGTTTGTGTCCAGATCCAGGTAACTGGGGTACGTGCCTCGACAATGAACACGACTTGTCAAGTAAACCTTACGAAGAAAGAGTAACCGATGTAGTGGTAAGACAATTAAAAGGGTTAAAGTATGAAACAATACACTATCTATCGCTTGCGCCTTGGTCCCGCATTGTGCGCGGGGTTGGCGAGGTTGAATCGGATGTGGCATGTTAATGTGAAGGGGTGGTCGGATGCCCATCCTGCCGCCACCCCGTATCCCCCGGGACGGAATCAGTGTACCCCAGCTGTCTGCGTCCAGTGTAAATCATGGAAAAGTGCGGACGTGTGTCAAATGTCTGTGAGTCGTGTAACTGAGGCGGGGCGTGAGGACCAGCCCGATATTCACCTAGAGGGGTGTGGAAAACCGCCTAAAAACCACATGCAGGCTGGCCGGCATACTGGCCCTCGTCGTTAATCCGGCGGGCGGATTCGATCTGGGGCCGGCGCGCCTACCCGAGCCCAGGAAGCAGCGCATTAGCGCTCTCGGCTAACCCGACGGGTCGTGTGAAACAATACACTAAGGGGACAAAAGTCATGGAATACCGTCTGATATCGTGTCGGATTTCCTTTTGCACGGTGTAATCCTGCAACTCGACGTGACATGGAGTCCGTACGTTATTGGAAATCCTCTGCAGAAATAGTGAGCCATGCTGCCTCTACAGCTGTCCGTAATTACCAAAGTGTTGTCGGTGCAGGATTCTGTGCGCGAACTGACCTGTCGATTATGTCCCACACATGTTCGAAGAGATTCACGTCGGGCGATGTGGGTGGCCAAACCATTCGCTCGGTTTGTCCAGAATGTTCTTCAAACGAAGAGCGGACAATTATGGTCCAGTAACATGACGTACTGTCATCTATAAAAATTCAATCGTTGTTTGGGATCATGAAATCGATGAGTGGCTGCAAATGGTCTCCAAATAGCCGAATATAAGAATTTTCAGACAATGATCGGTTCAGCTCTACCAGAGGATCCAGTCCAATCCATATAAACACAGCTCACACTATTATAGAGCGACCATTAGCTTGCACATTGCCTCGTCGACAACTTTGGCCCATGGCTTCGTGGGATGTGCGCCACACTGTAACCCTACCATCAGCTCTTACCAACTGAAATCGGGACTCAGGTGACCAGGCCATGTTTTTCCAGTCGACTAGAGTCCAACCGATATGGTCGCGAACCCAGTGAGGCGCTGCAGGCGATGTCGTGCTGTTAGCAAAGACACTCGCGACGGTCATTCTGTGCCATAGCCCATTAACGCCAAATTTCGCCACACTGTTCCAACGCATATGTTCATCGTATGTCCCACACTCATTCAGGCGGTTATATCACGCAGTGTTGCTTGTCTGTTAGCACTGACAACACATACGTAGACGCCGCTGTCCTCGGTGTTTAAGTGAAAGCCGTCGGCCACTGCATTCTTCGTGGTGAGAGATACTGCCAGAAAGTTGGTATTCGCGGCACACTCTTGACACTCTGGATCTCGAAACACTGAATTCCCTGACGTGTTCCGAGATGGGATGTCCCGTGCGTCTAACTCCAGCTACCATCGCGTTGTTAATTGCCTTCGCGAGGCCGTAATCACTTCGGGAAGCTGCTCACATGAATCACTTGAGTACAAATGACAGCTCCGCCAATGCACTGCCCTTTTAGATCTAAATCTATAGCTATGTGTAGATGTAGTGGCAGATGTATGCGATGCTATCGCTATTTCCTGACTTGTCACCTGCCGGCCGAAGTGGCCGTGCGGTTAAGGGCGCTGCAGTCTGGAACCGCAAGACCGCTACGGTCGCAGGTTCGAATCCTGCCTCCGGCATGGATGTTTGTGATGTCCTTAGGTTAGTTAGGTTTAACTAGTTCTAAGTTCTAGGGGACTAATGACCTCAGCAGTTGAGTCCCATAGTGCTCAGAGCCATTTTTTTTTGACTTGTCACCTCATTGTGCCTCCAACACAGTCATGACGGCGGCTCCTGTAGCGCAGGGATAGCACCACACTTTCAGCACTGCACACATGTTGCTTCACTAAACATAGTACAATGAGAACCATCTATTACAATAGAAGACTCGAGAATGTACACAGTCGAGCATTAGACTGAGCGCTACGTACAGTTAAGTAGCGGGAAAGCATGGAGATGGCGCTCGTAAACAGTTTTCACACCGTAGCTAAGATTTATAATAAAAATTCCAAAATTAAACAGCAGAAGTACAATCGACAAAGAACAGTAATGTAGTAATGAATGCGACGGGATACACATTAAAAATTAAAAATTAAAAATATTTAGAAAGCAACAAATTTCTATAGCGCACCAATAGGCCGCTTGCATAATAGCAAGCGATGCGGGTCACAGAAAGGTGAAATTGGAGCAAAATATGCGGGTATCACCGCGTAAACATTAATTACAGCGATAAAAACCTTGTTTTGCTCTTGGTGTGTACAAGCATAACAGCAAAAAGTTTTGCAAAATTAAAAATATAACATAAATATACCTATAGGATGAAAAGCAGCCATAAAAGAATTGTCATGATTTAGAAAAAATTGGCAAAGTGCAAGTAGGACGCGCTCACCAAGAGTATATATATATATATATATATATAGGGTGAGTCACCTAACGTTACCGCTGGATATATTTCGTAAACCACATCAAATACTGACGAACCGATTCCACAGACCGAATGTGAGGAGAGGGGGTAGTGTAATTGTTTAATACAAACCATACAAAAATGCACGGAAGTATGTTTTTTAACACAAACCTACGTTTTTTAAAATGGAACCACGTTAGTTTTGTCAGCACATCTGAACATATAAACAAATACGTAATCAGTGCCGTTTGTTGCATTGTAAAATGTTAATTACATCCGGAGATATTGTAACCTAAAGTTGACGCTTGAAACCTCCGACGTTCAGTTGCGTGTTGTAACAAACACGGGCCACGGTCGGCGAGCAGCATCTGCAGGGACTTCTTTCTGTGGGGTACGTTAAACGAGAATGTGTACCGTGATGTGCCTACAACCCCAGAGGATATGAAACAACGTATTGTGGCAGCCTGCGGCGACATTACACCAGATGTACTGCGGCGTGTACAACATTCATTACGCCAGAGATTGCAATTGTGTGCAGCAAATGATGGCCACCACATTGAACATCTATTGGCCTGACATGTCGGGACACACTATTCTACTCCGTAATTGAAAACGGAAACCACGTGTGTACGTGTACCTCACCCCTCATGGTAATGTACATGTGCGTCAGTGAAAAAGACCAATAAAAAGGTGTTAGCATGTGGACGTAATGTGCTGTTCCAGTCTCTTCTGTACCTAAGGTCCATCACCGTTCCCTTTGGATCCCTACGTAATTCGGTGCTCTCCGATACACACGATCGAACAGCGGAGGAGTGGTACTCAAGCGTCAACTTTAGGTTACAATATCTCCGGATGTAATTAACATTTTACAATGCAACAAACGGCACTGATTACGTGTTTGTTTATATGTTCAGATGTGCTAACAAAACTAACGGGGTTCCATTTAAAAAAAACGTAGGTTTGTGTTAAAAAACATACCTCCGTGCATTTTTGTATGGTTTGTATTAACCAATTACACTAGCCCCTCTCCTCACGTTCGGTCCGTGGAATCGGTTCGTCAGTATTTGATGTGATTTACGAAATATATCCAGCGGTAACGTTAGGTGACTCACCCTGTATATATAAGGGCAGTGCATTGGCGGAGTTATTTGTACTGAGGTGATTCATGTGAACAGCTTTCCGAAGTGATTCTGGCCTCCCGACGAGAATTGACAAACGCGATGGTAGTTGGAGTTAGACGCATGGGACATTCCATTTCGGAAACCGTATCCTGGGAATCGAGAATCTCGACAACTTCTGCCTGTTTTCCATATAGATACTGGCAAAATATTGGTACCGGGATTTTCATGACAGCATCAAAATATCTACGGTAGTTCCTCAGGCTAGCCTGGACACACAAAAAGAAGCCAGTAGGGGACTTCAGTTGATATGCTGATATAGAAGAAATTTATTTACTTGTATTCACTTACTGAAACATGATTACAGCTTACATTTTATGTTAGGATGCAGTAATGTTCGTCTACTTGCTTTTGACGGATGACGAAGGCAGTGTATGTTCTAGCGGCAAAAAGATACTTTCATGTCGCATAGTTACAGTTTAACAGTTTTCAAACTTTTTTTATTTCCCCTTGCTTCGTGCCAAATTTAACTATGCTACATCAACGGGAAGTACGCTACAGGCTTTGATGAGTGAGTTTCTGAGTGTCAAAATACTGTATGTCACATAAATGGCGGTATCTTTTGAATGCACTGCCTTAGAAGCTCAAAATTTTTGCACTGCCAAGGGACCATAGATCTTAATATGTGACACAAATCTGAACTTGATGCGATTTCCGAAACGGAATGTCCCATGCGTCCAGCTCCAACTTTTTCCTGAGAAAAAGTTTTCATAACACTCGGACGGGCAGAGAGACGGACAGCAAAGCCATGCCATAAAGGCTACATTTTTACAGACTGAGGTACGCGATTCCAAAAAGGGCTACCAGAGGGAGGGAGTAACAGCTGAATTCACAAAACCAAGGGCACATCATTGAAGTGGTTAACATAGACAAGGAAGCTTCATTTGTTCCAGCAGCGTACCGTACTAATTTCAACAAAAGTTTTCTTTGATCATTAATAAACATTAACATTATTAACACTGATAGTTCCTCAGTTACATGTCCCTTTTTTTTGGTATCACGAATTGTACCTCGTAAACTGACTCTCACCGTTCACTACTGGCCTAATTGAAATGACGTTGAGTGGACGTTCCGTGTGATGTGAACACGCCACCACTTGATACTGACGTCACCTTCCCACCCGTCGTGTTCGTTTCACGTCCGGAGTGAATTGACCTTAACATGTAATCAAATACAGGATGTTTATAAATTAATTATACAAAAGAAACTTTTAATTGTGAAACAGATAAATAACTTACAGGATGGTTGATACTGCACTGAATGCTATATCTCTTCAAGCAGTATTTACAAGTCTTCAGTATGGTAACGTTTTGCTAACACGACAAATGTTCCATTCGTAATGAATTTCCTGCCAAATCCTATGAAGCAAGTCCTGATGTGTGGTGGCAACTGCTTGCGTTATCCTCTGTCGCAGCTCGTCCCAGACACGGTGGAACAAACATTCTGTCCTTATTGTAAGCTCGTACACAGAAGTCCATCGGGGCTAAATCAGGTAATCGTGGTGGCCACAATATTGTTCCACCACGTCTAAATGGCTCAAATGGCTCTGAGCACTATGGGACTTGACATTTGAGATCATCAGTCCCCTAGAACTTAGAACTAGTTAAACCTAAGTAACGAAGGGCATCACACACATCCACGCCCGAGGTAGGAATCGAACCTGTGACCGCAGGCGTCACGCGGTTCCAGACCGAAGCGCCTAGAACCGCTCGACCACATCGGCCGGCCCACCACGTCTAATCAAGTCGTCACTTCCCTACGGAGACACGGACAATGTCACGACGATAAGACCACGGCGCTCCCCTGCTAAAAAATAAATTCTGTGCCCGGATTCTCAAGTATGTAGGGCCCTAGATAATACTCGAGCACGTCCAGATA
Organism: Schistocerca nitens; assembly: GCF_023898315.1. NCBI lineage: Eukaryota > Metazoa > Arthropoda > Insecta > Orthoptera > Acrididae > Schistocerca > Schistocerca nitens. The sequence goes on from NC_064614.1 coordinate 1,222,216,378, forward strand.
CAATATGCCAATTACAGTTGCCTGAGGAAAAAAAAGAAATGATCGTAATACATGATACGGCTTACAGCGAAAAAATAAATAAATTTACCTTAGGCAAATCACGTGACGTTGTTTCTACTCACCTCACACCCCATATCTGAACATTATGCTGATTCATTTTGTTGCATCACTGAACACAATTTTGTTAAGAAAATCATTTTCAGTCTGCATTTTGTTAAATGTTTCTACGCAAAACTCAGCTAGTTTTTCTTTGTCACTTTCTCCTAAAGCGACACCGAGCAAGGTGGCGCAGTGGTTAGCACACTGGACTCGCATTCGGGAGGACGACGGTTCAATCCCGTCTCCAGCCATCCTGATTTAGGTTTTCCGTGATTTCCCTAAATCGTTTCAGGCAAATGCCGGGATGGTTCCTTTGAAAGGGCACGGCCGATTTCCTTCCCCATCCTTCCCTAACCCGAGCTTGCGCTCCGTCTCTAATGACCTAGTTGTCGACGAGACGTTAAAACAACACTAACCTAACCTAACCTAACCTAAAGCGACAGTTCAAGTTTGTGGGGTCTGAATGACAGGCATTTCCATAATATCTTCCACACTGTAACACTGGCCATATTCAATTCTAGGCTGGCATGTCTCGTTGAGTTACCGAGGCTTGTTCAATTGCTGCATCAGAGACTTCTGGGCGACCCTGACACAGAATCCTATGTGTTGCACAGCCAGTTTCCGCGAAACGTTTGTAGTGACTTGCGATGTTTAGCCCTAGATTGTCTCTGAACTGTAATAGCGATTTTGGATCATAAAGCCATAAGCATCACAGCGCACACTCGCACCGTTATACGTCCCCATGATGACTGTTGGAATAATTCATTCGCGCGTGGCACTTAGCGGAAGCGTCAGGAACTAACATTGTTACGCGGGAATAAAACTTGAAGCTATACTGCACTGAGTATTGTAACAAACATTTCTGTAAGTTATTCACACTTTTCACATTTAAAGGTTACTTTGATATAACTAATTTATAGACACCCTGTATTTGTTAGTTGTGCCGTAGGGTAGAAGAGCAAGTATTCCATCACAGCAGTCCTTCTAGACGATACTCCAGCGTTGCGCTGTCCGTAACCCCTCCGCACTACCGCTTTCCGGCAGTTATCCGTGTTTACGGCTGACGGAGGCGTATAATCTGAAAGCTGCGCCCGTTAATGAAACGGGTGCTTAACATTCAAGTTAGCTTATCAGCGACGCCGCATTCATTTCGGGCTAATGCGGAGGGAAACATTAGATACCACCACGAAGTGAATGGACTCTGACGTAAGAGAGGCAGCCATGGCGTAGCGAACACTGTGTGCCCCGCTGCCGAACGAGGGCGTTTGATTCCACTGATGTCATCAGCGTTACGCCTCCGCTGGCAACTGCCGCCTCTGGTAATCTATGTCTCATGCTACGCTGATCACGACTTCGACATTCCAGTGGCTATCTCTCCGTGACAGAGAAGGAGTATCAGCCAGATGTCGATGCCCAACACACACACACACACACACACACACACACACACACACACACACACAAACACACACACACACACGGGCACACTGACACACACACGGGCACACCCGCTAAGGCACAAGTGTACATATCACGAACACACCCAATACGAGCAAGAAGAACACAGAGCAACACGGAATGGACCATTCGTTACAATACTGCATGTTCATAAGTATCTCTCGCCTTTCGGAAGATAACTGCAGAATTACAAGACACTTATCAGAGGCTAGAGCGCCTGTCCAAGTTTTTAACTTAGGTTACGGTTGCTCAAAGTGGCATCGTTCGTGACGCTGCAGTGGGCGCTGTTCAATGAAGTCGCTGACAAACTGTGTGGCAAACGCTACAGCAGCACGCTTTGTGGATCTGTTCACTGGATTGACTGTCTACAGGTGTGAATGAACTTATTCTATTCGACAATACGGAATCGATGGTTTGTTTATACGTTGCGACACACCTGGCGTGTATTACAAATAGAAACTTGCTCAGATGTTCGGTCCACTGATGAATCTCATTGTTAGGATTCCGTGGCAATATCGCTAAAAACGGAACCTTTATCGGATCACTTCGTCTGTCTGTCCGTCTATTAAGACCACTTTTCCTCAAGAACAGGTGAAGATAACAACATGAAATTTATATCAAACACTAAGGTCTACTATCCTTTGGCGGTGTAAAAAATATAAGCACCTAAGTCGATGCAAGCAAAACATATGACCATCTCACGTACTCGTATTTCGACACTAGCAAACTCACCCATCAAAGCCTGTAGGGTATTTCCCTTTGACGTAGAATCATTAAATTAGACAAGAAGCAAGTTTTTATAGTCTAAGCAAAGGAAAAAATCAGAAAATTCTTGATCTGTAATTATACCACATGAAAATATTTTTTTCCATTTATTGGCCACCTGTTTTTCGGTCTGTCCGTCTGCTAAGACACCTTTTCCCCAAGAAAGGTTGAAGGTATCAACAGGAAATTTATGTGAAACACTAATGTCTACGGTCCTCTGGCGGTGTAAATAATTTAAGCTTCCAAGTCAATGCAGTCAAAGGATGTGGCCATACGAGGTGTGATCAAAAAGTAGCGGGAATTGTTTTCTTAAAGAATCTTTATTTGTCCATCAGCAACAGCTTTGTCCCCTCAAAGTATTCCACCGTCAAATATAATACATTTGTGCGAATACCTTTTCCAATCTCGGAAGGACTGCTGGAAGTCCCTTTTCGTAATGGTATTCACCTCACCTCAGCAAGAGTGTGACAGAGGGAGAAAGCCATGTGCATCGATACATACTAGTCTTACAGGCTCTAATATTCAAGCTGCATGGCTCATTTTTCAACCTATGTAGGTGCTCCACGCCACTATTGTTAAAGGATCTTGGCACCTGTTTCCTTAGACTGAGAGAGCACTTTGACTCTGTTATTCTGGGCTAGACTTTGGCCAGCTCATATTTCTGTAAGATTTAAGTTTTGTAGTTTTGCGTTTAACCGTTGCGATATGGATATTTCTTGCATGTAATTTTTATTCACCGTCTGTGATTCGTGGTGTGGTCACGTGCGTCTCATGTTCAGCTTGGAAATCCATTCATACTATAAAAATGTATGTATGTATCTGTGAATGTACGTATGTTTCACGTATTCTCCCAAACCTCTTAACCAATTTCATACAAATTTGTCTGGAAATCATCGCTGTAGGACCGAGAAGCACCTACCCATCAAAGGGACGAGGGTGTCGATGAAAAAGCACTGTAGCCCACGACGTGCGAATACACGTACTTCTCATCCAGTATTAGAGAATGACAACACTTAGTACCTTGCAGCATACTGCACACGTAATTTCAAACCTTTACGAAACTTTTTCTCGCTGAAAACCACAGCAAAATGATTACAGGAAAGAAGTTTATCACTAACTTAATTTTCATTGTTCATGCAATAAAACTATCGCTGGAAGCAGAACGTCTTAATTTATTTCTTTTTTATCACTAACTGTATTTGCTACACATTTTGCAGACAATATCCACATAATCTGCTGAATAACCTGCAAAAATATATCATTTTACGACACATAGTCCAGAAGATAGGACGTCATAAACATTTAGATGCATGAAAAATGCGGCATCATGTATGACATCTTAATTTATTACTTCTTTACTACTAAATCGATTCGCAACAAATTTCGTATGCAGTGTCCACATACGTCGGTGAACGTACCTTTAAAAATATATCAGTGTATGGCACACAGTCCAGGATACATCTCGTCATAAACACTCAGATGCGTGAAAAACCGTGGCATCATGTATGACGTCTTAATTTATAACTTCTTTATTACTAAATCTATTCCCAACACATTTCGCATACAGTGTCCACATACGTCGGTGAATGTATCTTTAAAAATATATCAGCGTGTGACACATGGTGAACTGCTACGGTCGCAGGTTCGAATCCTGCCTCGGGCATGGATGTGTGTGATGTCCTTAGGTTAGTTAGGTTTAAGTAGTTCTAAGTTCTAGGGGACTGATGACCACAGATGTTTAGTCCCATAGTGCTCAGAATCATTTTTTTTTGACACATGGTGCAGGATATATGTCGTGATAAACTGTGAAGTGCGTGAAAAACTACCCTATCATTTATCACTTCTTTACTGCTAACTCTATTCACAAAACGTTTCGCAGACCGTAGCGACATATGCTACTGGATCTACCTGCAAAATTATATCACTGTACAGCACGTAGTTCAGAACATATGAGATCATAAACATTGAGCTGCGTGAAAATGAAACTGCAGGGCGAAATTCTCTAGAGATACGGGTGAAATATGTGTACAAATACAAGTGAAACATGTTAAATATACTTGAAATATACAGTATTTGCCACTTGCTTATGCGAGCAAAACGATGTGTGAGAAAGCTCATCCTAAACCCGTGGACCGACTTTAAGCAAACTGCGTGCACATGTTACGGTCTGGAAAGAAAGAAATACTGTGGGAGCAGGAACCACCAGTGACCTACTGGTGTGAGTGTGATACTTGGAGAGAGACCGGGGGAGGAGGAGATGGACTAATAGAAGACCGAAATAAATACATACCCGGGCAACGCCAGGTACTCAGCTAGTCATCTAATAAATCTATACGTTCTGTATTTGCGTCAGTCTTGCACCCATGTAATACGCTTCTAGCGTCCTGCAACTAGTCATAATAAACACATTATAAGGCAACTCGTCACCTTGTCCACGTGAATTAAGAAAAGGATAGCACAGCAAGTGCTTCGTTCAAGGCAGAAAAGCACAACGACAGATAGCAGCACCACATGAAATGACAAAGTAGCTGCAAGTGTCCGTGCTAATTTCAACCTTTCACTTTGCAACGACTACTGCTTTATTTTTCAATCTGTTTCACTCGTTCACATGTTTTCAGTCAATTAGTCTACAAGCCATGAGTAATGTTAGTTATTGTTTAATCTAAGCGAGACCATAAACAAGAAAATGCCTTATGTCACTCCCTACATAGTTTAAGGTAAATGGTTCCTTTGAACAGGGTACGGTCGATCTCATTCACTGTCCTTCTCGAATTTGTTTCTTCTCCTTCTCTAATGACACGTCTTGGACGGAACGTTAACCGCTGTCTTTCTTTATTACTATCTCTCTCTCTCTCTCTCTCTCCCTCCCCTCATTATCCTCCGAATTCGTTTGTAAATAATCCCGTCCTGCGCAGTATCGTAGTGGAGGTGGGTTTACCGGTGCCTTCCTCCGACCTCTTGTATGTTGACTATCTGTGTCGTGTGGTGACAGCGGCGGGTGCTTGTACAGTGTAGCGCTGCGTTTGATAGGAGAGAAGGTGAAATCCAGTGCCATCTCGCACGCATCCCTCTGCAGTAGCACCAAGGGTGCGAACCGGGTTTAACATCCCCATCCGACAGACGATCACCATTCACAGTGCCACATGCCCTCACTACCTGAGACACTGCGGAGAGATTTGGAATCTGATCTAGGACACTTGCGGATGTCTGGCGATCACGATCTCTCCGCCACCAATTCTGTCCTCCTTACTGACCAAACATAGGAAGAACAACGTCTTCTACGATCAGGAAACAGACTGGAGGGCTACTGAAAAGTCGACTGCAGAAGCGGCTGTTTGTGTATAATAACGGCAATTAATGAGTCTTCGCGTGAAGTAAATCAGGGATGTTTAATGTGAGAGAGATCAAAGGAAGCTTGATGTACTAATAGAGATTTGGAGTGTAGAAAGCCGGGTGGAGAAAGTGGTGCTCTATTCATCTACATCTGTATATGTACTCCACGAGCCACCGTACGGTGCATGGCGGAGGGTACCACCACCACTACAAGTCATTACCTTTCCTGTTTCAGTCGCAAACAGAGCGAGGGAAAACCAACTGTCTGTAAACCTCCGTGATAGTTCTAACATCTCTCGTGTTATCTTCGTGCTCAGTACGCGAAACGTACGTTGACGGCACTGGAATCGTACTGCAATCGGCCTCAGATGCCTGTTCTCTAAATTTCCGCTATAATGCCTCACGGAAAGAGCGTCGTGTTCCCTCCATGAATTCCCGCTGGAGGTTACGAAGCGTCTCCATAATACCTGCATGCCTATCGAAACTACAGGTAACAAATCTAACAGCACTCCTCTGAACTGCTTTGATGTCTTCCTTTAATCCGACTTGGTACGGGTCCCCAACACTAGAGCAGTTTTCAAGAATGGGTTACACTAGCGTTCTGTGCTCCATCTTCTTTACAGATGACCCATGCTTTCCCAAAATTCTCCCAATAAAACGAAGCGAGCATAGCCCTTCCCTATTACCAACCTGAGGTGCTTATTCCATTTCATATTGCTTTGCCACAATAGGCCTAGATATTTAATTGACGTGTGTGTGTCAAACATAACACTAAAAACCCTATATTCGTTTTTCCTACTCGTCCGCACTAATTAAAATTTTTATACATTCAGAGCAAGCCTCCACTCATCACACCAACTAGGAATTTTGTCTAAGTCACTTTCTATGCTCCTAGTCACTCAACGACGGCACCTTCCCGTGCACCACAGCGTCATCAACAAACAGCTATAAATTGCTACTCATCCTGTCACATAGATTACGTATGTAAAGAATAAGAGCAGACCTGTCACACTTCCCTGGGGCATTTATGGAGTTTCTCTTGTCTCTGATGAACACTCGCCGTAGAGGACGAAGTGCTGGGTTCTATTACTTACAAAGTCTTCTAGCCTCTCACATATATGGGAACATAATTCGATTGCTTGGACATTCATGTCAAACGCTTTCCGGAAATCTAAAAATATGGAATCCTCCCGTTACCAAACTGCCTTTTGCCCTCGATCCATTGTTTGTAGGATATCATGTCAGAAATGGTCAAGCTGAGTTTCCCATGACAGATACTTTCTAAATTCGTGGTGATATCTGGAAAGGAGCTTCCCTGTCTCAAGGAAAGGTATTACATTACTCTGTAGACTGCAGTCGTGGTATAGGCCACGAAACTGTAGGAGCTGGAAGAAATAGAATGGTTTGATTTCTCAGTATAGTAATTAAATTGAGGGAAAATAAAAGCTTTCAGTTTGAAGTATAACTTTGAGTCTGGTATCACACTGTAGTATGCAACATATGTTAACATTCTTGAGTAATCAAACTGGCGGAAAAAATGCAACAGCAAAAAATAATTAATGTAGAGTAACGAAATTTCGAGAATACGTTTGTCTATGTAGAATATTTAAGTGCTTAACACTGCAAGATCACACGTTAATGTAAGTGCGAGATAAAACATTGTAAATCTGAAATGCTAGTACATTAATAACCAGCCAGTATGTTGAATCGAAGCATGTAAAAGTGCATGCATTGAGTTGTACAGCTGCCAAATGCCGGTTTGTGGGGCGGAGTTCCATGCCTGTCACACTTGGTCGGTCAGTACAGGGACGACTGATACTGGAGTTGTCGTCCAATCATGTCACATATATGATCGATTGGAGACAGATCTAGTGATCGAACAGGCCAAGACAACATGTCGACACTCTGCAGGACTTGATGGTTACAAACGCGGTATGGGTCAAGCGTTATCGTGTTGGAAAACATCTCTTGGAATGTTGTTCGTGAATTGCAGCACAGGAGTAGGTCCAGTCTGTCTAAAACGTAGACAGGTTGATTGAGGCACACACTTGGTCTCTTTCCAACCAACACACGGACATCACTAACACCAAGGAAAAACCAGGATTTAATCAGAAAACACAACAGAGGCCCCACTCTGCCCTCCAATGAGCTCTGGCTTGACGTAACTGAAGCAGCAAATGCCGGTGGTTTGGGGTCTGTGAAGTCCACGCTACAAGGACATATAAGATAGGTTCTGACTCGTTATTACATCAGCTGTGTGATTGGCATAGTCTAGTACACTTAGTTTAATTCATGTGCATGATGGGCGATTGGGTAGAGCCAATGGTGTACTAGCTCAGTGTGAGGAGGAATGGGAGCGTACGCTTGTACCACCCCGTTTTCCTTCCGAGAAGCTCCTGAGAAGCTCTTGCGCTTAGCCGTGGGAAGGGCTAGCGGTCTTTGTAGAGTTCTGCGGTGAACAGGCGCTGCAGCTTGAGAGTCGCGATCCTTGAAACGCGGTGTTGTCCGGCGCCTGGCCGTCGCGACCGAAGACAATACAGCGGTTTCCGCCAGCTGTTGACCACGAAGGCACGGACTGTTTCCGCGGAAAGTGTGACTTGACGCGGATTAGTAGCTCCCCTTTTTGTAGATGAGGTAGGGAGACATTCCAGAAGCTTCGACACCAAAACCAAAATCTGTCGGAGATTGGACGGCGGGCGCAAGAAAGCGACTTCCAGAAATACGATGCGCCAGCCACGTTTAAAGGGAAGGGGAACCGGAAGTTCCTGTAGGAAACGCAGCAGAGAAACGTGGCCAGTCAGCCGTCCTCCGCCTTAGAGCTCGTTCAGACGGGACGCGCTCTGTGCAGAGGACACTTCCTGAGCTCTGAGAGGCTCCAGCAGCGCTGTCGGCGCAATCCTCTTCGAGAAGCAGCGCTCTGCATTGCTGCATTTCTGCCATTACGATGAGACAGCATACGCTCTGGCATTGTAGATACATAACGATAAATTGCTGAGATCACAAGTACTATTCCTTCTGCAATGAGATTTGCTTAATGGAGTAGTAATTTCTTCTGTTATTTCGCACAATGGTGATGTGGGACATTCCATGTGTATTACCAGATCGTGTGCGTTAAATAGTGCAGAGCTAAGCAGTGAAGGGCCAATACCAATACAGGGAAAATTTGTGCTTTATATTATTTCTGAGAATATTAATTTTTTCAGTGATTTCGATGTCTATGCATTCAATCTTAAATAACTGTGATGAACATACAGGGTGTTTCAAAAATGACCGGTATATTTGAAACGGCAATACAAACTAAACGAGCAGCGATAGAAATACACCGTTTGTTGCAATATGCTTGGGACAACAGTACATTTTCAGGCAGACAAACTTTCGAAATTACAGTAGTTACAATTGTCAACAACAGATGGCGCTGCGGTCTGGGAAACCCTATAGTACGATATTTTCCACATATCCACCATGCGTAGCAATAATATTGCGTAGTCTCTGAATGAAATTACCCGAAACCTTTGACAACGTGTCTAGCGGAATGGCTTCACATGCAGATGAGATGTACTGCTTCAGCTGTTCAATTGTTTCTGGATTCTGGCGGTACACCTGGTCTTTCACGTGTCCCCACAGAAAGAAGTCACAGGGGTTCATGTCTGGCGAATAGGGAGGCCAATCCACGCCGCCTCCTGTATGTTTCGGATAGCCCAAAGCAATCACACGATCATCGAAATATTCATTCAGGAAATTAAAGACGTCGGCCGTGCGATGTGGCCGGGCACCATCTTGCATAAACCACGAGGTGTTCGCAGTGTCGTCTAAGGCAGTTTGTACCGCCACAAATTCACGAAGAATGTCCAGATAGCGAGATGCAGTAATCGTTTCGGATCTGAAAAATGGGCCAATGATTCCTTTGGAAGAAATGGCGGCCGAGACCAGTACTTTTTGAGGATGCAGGGACGATGGGACTGCAACATGGGGCTTTTCGGTTCCCCATATGCGCCAGTTCTGTTTATTGACGAAGCCGTCCAGGTAAAAATAAGCTTCGTCAGTAAACCAAATGCTGCCCACATCAATCCTGTGCACTATATCGTTAGCGAATGTCTCTCGTGCAGCAATGGTAGCGGCGCTGAGGGGTCGCCGCGTTTGAATTTTGTATGGATAGAGGTGTAAACTCTGGCGCATGAGACGATACGTGGACGTTGGCGTCATTTGGACCGCAGCTGCAACACGGCGAACGGAAACCCGAGGCCGCTGTTGGATCACCTGCTGCACTAGTTGCGCGTTGCCCTCTGTGGTTGCCGTACGCGGTCGCCCTACCTTTCCAGCACGTTCATCCGTCACGTTCCCAGTCCGTTGAAATTTGTCAAACAGATCCTTTATTGTATCGCTTTTCGGTCCTTTGGTTACATTAGACCTCCGTTGAAAACTTCGTCTTGTTGCAACAACACTGTGTTCTAGGCGGTGGAATTCCAACACCAGAAAAATCCTCTGTTCTAAGGAATAAACCATGTTGTCCACAGCACACTTGCACGTTGTGAACAGCACACGCTTACAGCAGAAAGACGACGTACAGAATGGCGCACCCACAGACTGCGTTGTCTTCTATATCTTTCACATCACTTGCAGCGCCATCTGTTGTTGAAAATTGTAACTACTGTAATTTCGAAAGTTTGTCCGCCTGAAAATGTACTGTTGTCCCAAGCATATTGCAACAAACGGTGTATTTCTACCGCTGCTCGTTTAGTTTTTATTGCCGTTTCGAATATACCGGTAATTTTTGAAACACCCTGTAAATGGATAGTTCTTTCGCAGGCACTATTATATCCTGATCATTTAATTTACCTGTGATTTATTCGATGTAGCCTAACTTTTGAGTCAGGTTAGAGGAGACAGGCTATGTGTCTACATATAACGACCAACTAATTATTGACAGGATAATTCCAGAAAATGGCAAAGCAAACCAAAGGCATTTTTCTATATTAATCTACATAAGATTAACGAGCATTTACTGTGAGTACATGTAAGTGTCAGGGCACCCATCACATTGCATTATAAAATCCGTTGCGTTAAATAAATCTCTTGTGTGTACCTGTGGCCAGACTCCGCGTCACTAGACGGAAGAGTGAACGTTAGAACATCAGTATCAATTTTCGTCTGCCATCTGGACTTACCGAAGTGTTGCGTAGGTACAGGATTCAAAAAATGATTCAAAGGCTCTAAGCACTATCGGAGTTAACACCTGAGGTCATCAGTCCCCTAGACATAGAATTACTTAAACTTAACTAACCTAAGGACATCACATACATCAATGTCCGAGGCAGGATTCAAACCAGCGACCATAGCAGCAGCGCGGTTCCGGACTGAAGCACTTAGAACCGCTCGGCCACAGCGGCCGGCGTAGGTACAGGACCATCGGATGGTGGGGGTGTAGCAGTTTTAATATCAGCCGACCAATTACATTAAGAAACTTCCTGGCAGATTAAAACTGTGTGCCCGACCGAGACTCGAACTCGGGACCTTTGCCTTTCGCGGGCAAGTGCTCTACCATCTGAGCTACCCAAACACGACTCACGCCCTGTCGCCACAGCTCCACTTCTGCCACTACCTGGTCTCTTACCTTCCAAACTTTACAGAAGCTCTCCTGCGAACCATGCAGAACTAGCACTTTCTTTCAAGAAAGGATACTGCGGAGACATGGCTTAGCCACAGCCTGGGGGATGTTTCCAGACTGAGATTTTCACTCTGCAGCGGAGTGTGCGCTGATGTGAAACTTCCCGGCAGATTAAAACTGTGTGGCGGACCGTGAAAGGCAAAGGTTCCGAGTTGAAGTCTCGGTCCGGCACACAGTTTTAATCTGCCAGGAAGTTTCATATCAGCGCACACTCCGCTGCAGAGTGAAAATCTCATTCGGGATACATTAAGGAAGTCACAAGACGAATATATCAGTAAGGTTCGGAACCGTTGCGTTCAAATTTGAGCAGCAGTCAAGCCGACGCGAAGCGAGACGCCCTTCCTACGCAGTCGTGCCCTGGCACCCCTACACGATACCCAACCTTAACGCCAGAGATCTTGCGGCCCTGTAGGCTAAAAGCCGCAGCAAGGGTTTGCTGCTCCCCCCCCCCCCCTCCCCAAGTTTAAGCTGGCTATAGGAATCACATACCTTCCAGAGAAGGCATACCACTCTGCTGTCTCTGGAGAGACGCTCTTCCAGCCCAATTCCCTTGCGGCCCTGAGACGGAATCCCACATCTTGGCGAGTCTCAAACGGCACCAGTTCGATACAGATATTACGACGGTAGTATGAATAGTATGAAAGTTTCCTTGGAAACAGTCTTGTATAAATCTAGATCCGCAGCAGATAAATCGCGTTGGGGTATTCTTCGTCAGCCGTTGTTACGAGAGTACGCTGCTTGCGCTAAGAGTTGGCCGTATCACACACTCACCGATGCCGTTGTGTTAAGGATTGTCACGCTACCGTCCGTTGTCTCTGTAGCCTGTGTTTATCATGTACAATGACCACTCTCAATTGTTCATCTTGTTATTAACTTCTGCTACGTAGAAGCGGCTTGCCGACGAGTAATCCGGAATTGTGGGTTGATTTGATTCAACAATATAACAAGGTTACGTAGGGTTTAATCTGTTCTTGATGATCAGCATACACTGAGGTGATAAAAACTATGGGATAGCGATATGCAAATATACAGATGGCGGTAGTATCGCGTACACGTGGTAGGACCTATAAAAGGGCAGTATATTGGTGGAAATGTCATTTGTACTCGGGTGATTCATGTTAAAAAGGTTTCCGCCGTAACTCTGGCCGCACGGTGGTAGTTAACATACTCTCAACGCGGAATGGTGGAGCTAGAGGTATGGCAATTCCATTTAGGAAATTTTTCGGGAATTCAATATTACGAGATCGACAGTGTTTAGAGTGTGCCGAGAATATCAAATTTCAGGCATTACCTCTCACCACGGACACTGCAGTGGCCGACGGCCTTCGCTTAGCGACCGAGAGCAGCCGCGTTTTTTAGAGTCGTCAGTGCTAAAAGACAAGCAACGCAGCGGGAAATAACCACCGAAATCAATGTGGGACGTACGACGAACGTATCCGTTAGGACAGTGCGGTGAAATTGGGCGTTAATGAGCTGTGGTAGCAGACGACCGACGCGAGTGCCTCTGATATCAGCACGACACCGCCTGCAGCGCCTCTCCTGGGCTCGAGACCGTATCCGTCGAAACCTAGACGACTGGAAAGCCGTGGCAGTGTCAGATGAGTCCCAGTTTCAGTTGGTAAGCGCTGATGGTAGGATTCGAATATGGCACAGACGCTGCGAAGCGCTAGAACCAAGTTGCCAACAAGGCACTGTGTAAGTTGGAGGTTTTTATTTTAACACTGATCATTGAAATTTCAGCATATTAAACTTGAATCATAACTAAGCTGTTGACTTATTTAGGATTGTGAAAATATGATTTTTTTAATCTTATGGAACACATCAAATAGGGAGCCAAGATTGGGAGACTACATACAACACTGCATTCATAAAATAACACACGAAGAACGTTGAAACACATGCAAGAGGAAATTAACCGCAACCAACCGATTCAATTTTCACCCAAAGAAGTTACGTTCGTAGCGCAATCCTGTCCGTCATGTAATTACCACACACTGGTATACTAAATTCATACTAACTCTCTGTGAAATCTTCCCGAAAAGAATAGCTGAGGGCTACTTTGATGATTACACCACATGCTTCACGTGGTCAACTTGGTTTACACAATGAGTGTAACTCCACAATAATTTTGATAATTAAAATAAATTAGATCGAAAAGCAATTTACAAAAGAAAAACCTCGAACTGGTTACTATCGTCTTACTATTAACCTGATGGGTCAAACAATTGTATAAGCACGTGCTACTGCTCTCACAAAGTACACCCCACGTGGGTTGAACATAAAGAAAAGTTGCTATATTGAAAAATATTGTCAAGACGAGACGTTATAATCTCACGCACATTCGCATTTAAGATTGATGATCTTAGAGTTACTGATCAACACGTGGTTCCACTTTACTCACAAAGTAGTGACAAAGCAACTACTGGAAGATATTCTGAACTTCACACTCGAAATACACTGCGTTGCAATTTAAGATAACATTAGATATTTTAGAGCTAAACCTGAAATAAAGGTGATTAAATTTTCAGTTAGGCTGAACTTAAGAAATCCATTGTCCTAAGGACTTAGCAGACACGCGCTTAGCCGGAGATCTTACCACTTCAGACGCTCGCCACGGACAGACTGCCGTGGTCCCTTCCTGAGGGTGGCTCACAAATACAAACGGAAGTGGCCAGAGGGGCAGCTTCCTTTACCAACATGACAAGGGACGGACAGGACCATACTAAGAATAGAAACCTCTCTGGTTTTAGAAAGCGTAGCTAACTGTTCCGACGTTGGTCCTACTGTTCTCTAGCAGACAGGCTTGTCTGCTACCCTCAAGCATGCAACTAGAAATACGTTTGCTCATTCATCCTCTCACACAGAAGGGAAGGGGGATGACAGTATCTTATCATATACAGTATATAAAAGAAAGCCAATGTAGATTCTGTATGAGACTGTGTGACATGAATTACATATAAACTGTGCTTTAAAGTGTAGTAGTGTGACAGATCGTTCTTGTTTATGTGTAAAAGTAACACGTTCCACTGTTCAGTCTCCTCCCAGATAGAAACACCACAGTAAATTTGGAAGAGGAATTTATGCCGTAAATGACAACAGATTTAAGAAATTAACATGAAAGGAAGCCAACAGAGACCTTTCAGTATCTAAAAAACTCCGTGATTTATGTTTTCCGATTACAGCGAGACCGTAAAAAGACCATTGCGTGGCAAGAGAAGCAGAATTACGCACACGCAGACCTCACACGCAGTATTAACGTAAACTCACACAAGCACTTAGAAACGGAAATGAATTGCTGAAGCACATCATGTTAGGCGTGAAAAATTAACACCTTAACCGGTGCAGTTCTTTATTGTAGAAAGCATTATTTTTCAGCGTTAGTAGGAGATAACTTTTTGTCTTAGTTATGCTCTAGAAATGGTTATGTTTCCCCGTAATTTTGTAACCGTATGAGAAACAAAAACAATCAGTTAGTGCTATAAAAATTATTGCAGTAAAGTCAATTGTACTTCGAAGTTGTTGTTTGCCGCATTAGTGGAAGTTCCGCATTTGTTAACACTCTGGTGTTCTGATAAGAAGAAACCGCATTCCAAGCTGTGTGGCTTGGAAACGGACACCCACTACGCTTCTTCCTGCCCTGACCGTGTCTAAAGTGTTGGAATTCATATCTTACTACAGACATTATTCGTCCTTCTCTTCGCATCTGCAGTGAAGTAGATAATATGTGGCGATAGATTAAGAGCAAAAGGGGTAGAAGAACTCTATTTCAGTTGGAGTCGACTGCAGAATTAATGTAATAAGTATGGCTTGATAAAGAGCCACAAATGCAGCTCATAGCAATACCCACGAAGGTACGAGTAGCTCTGAAATTGGTGGGAAAAGTGCCTGGATACAAAACAGGTGTTACTGGACCGGGATACAATATACGGTCAATCAAGAAAAACCACATCCGTAATGAGAGGGCAAACTGAATACAAAATGAAGAAATAATCGAGGGATAACGAGAGAGATAATGTCTACATCTATATCCATACTTTCCAAACCGGTGTGAAGGGCATGGCAGAGGGTACTTCCAATTGAACCAGTTATTAGGTTTATTTTTCGGTTCCATTCACTTACAGAGCGTGGGAAGAACGTTTAAATTCTTCTTGTCTTCAGGATCCCTAACGGAGCTATACGTAGGGGGTTGTAGTATACATATTATTACAGACACCGTTTAAAGCCGTTCTTGAAACTTTGCAAGTAGACTTTCTGGAGATAGTGTGCATATATCTTCAGGTGCCTGTCAGTTTACTTACTTCAGAACCTCTGTGACATTCTCCCACGGGTCACAGAAACCGGTGACCTTTCGTGCTGCTTCTCTGGATGCTTCCAATACCCCGTGTTAGTCCTATTTGGTACGGGCCCCGCACACTTGAACAACATTCTAGGATGGGTCGCACAAGTGCTTTGCAAGCAATCACCTATGTTGACTGATTGAATTTCCCTAGTGTTCTACAGTAAACCATAGCCCGCCAGCTACTTTACTCACGGCTGAGACTACGTGAGCGTTCCATTTCTTGTACTGTATCTAGGTGTTAGTATAAGTTAACCGATTCCACTTGTGATTCGTTGATACTTGTGCTCATGGGATACTACGTTATTTCGTTTCGTCAAGTGCACAGCTAATAGGAGTGACTTGCTTACAGCGCCACTACCGACCGGAAATGAAAAAAAAAACTGTTTATGGCATTCCTACTTTTTAATTTAAAACAAAAAATAGCCTTCAAACTATTACCGATTACCTGGACTACGCCACATATAAGAGCTACAAAATGGTTCAAATGTCTCTGAGCACTATGGGACTCAACTGCTGTGGTCATAAGTCCCCTAGAACTTAGAACTACTTAAACCTAACTAACCTAAGGACAGCACACAACACCCAGCCATCACGAGGCAGAGAAAATCCCTGACCCCGCCGGGAATCGAACCCGGGAACCCGGGCGTGGGAAGCGAGAACGCTACCGCACGACCACGAGATGCGGGCTAAGAGCTACATCAACCAGCGTTGGTTACGGTATTTCTTATATGTAGCGAAGTCAACGTAATCGGGACTATGGCGAGAGATTTTTCTGTTCTACATCAAAAAGTACGCATACCGTAAGGCAGTCTTTTCATTTCTGCCGTTGGCTGCCGTGCCGCGGTAGCAGCGCCCCTGTCTGTTATGTTCGAAGGTATAGCACCCGTCAGTTTAAAGTTTATGGATAACGTATTTCAACTCGGCGCTAAGCTTCCTGATACGCAGACGCAGTAAATTATATCTCAAAATACGCCTTTTCAAGAGAAAGTAAATATTATCACACATAAAACTCTCAAAATGAAACACAGCAACGAAGGACTGCAAAATGTGTGAAAGGTGCAATGCGAGGGCCTCGTTCTTTTCCACGAATTTCTTCCGCTGGCCGGATTGAAATTAGTCGGGGGCCAGATGGGGACCGAGGGCCGACGGTTGCCAACCCGTGGCCCAGCACCTTAACTCCCTCAGACCCAGCCTCCCTAGCATTTCAAAATATAAAAAATCACGAATCAGATTGAAATGAAACTTAATTGTTTCATACAGGATTATAATTTATAACCCAAAAGGCTTGTTAGTCTCTAATTAACCTAACTCTTGTGTGGCATTTGTTGTGGGACATGGAGACTTATTCGTGATCGGACCCCTGTAGTTTCACGAAGCTCCGATAGGTGGCAGCACTATATGTACCGTTCAAAATGTAACTATAACGGAGGTGTGTTCCAAGGAGAGAGCTGTCATTGAGTTTCTTTTGGCGAGAAAGCCAGAGAGCTGCAGATATTCAGAGGTGCTTAAAGAACGTCTACGGAGACCTGGCAGTGATCAAAAGCACGACGAGTCGTTGGTCGGGGAGTCTTTCATCATCAAAACAAGATCGGTCAAATTCATCTCGTATCCTGCATGCCGACCGGCCTCACATAGTTGTGACTCCTCCAGTATTGCAACGTGCGGACACTCTCATTGGAAGTGGTCGACGGATCACAATCAAACACCTCGCTGCTCGGCTGGACGTCTGTGTTGGCTGTGGTCGTATACTCACCTGTTGGGGTACTCGAAGGTGTGTGCGTGCTGGGTTCCTCACCACCTATCAGGAGACCATAAAGATCAACGAAAGACCACCTGTACGGAACTGCTTGGAGGTTAGGAGGCTGATAGTGACAATTTTTTGTCGAACTTCGCCACAGGCGATGAAAGATGGGCTCATTACTTCGAACCGGAAAGAAAGAGACAGATCAACGAGTGGCGTCACGCTATCTCTCCTCCGAAAACCACACCCTCAGCCCCCATAGTCATGACGATGGTCTTCTGCGACTCTGAAAGGGCTATTCTGTTTGATGTCCTTTCTCATAGTGAAATGATCAACTCGGAGGTGTGTTTTGGTGTCCTCAGGAAATTAAGGAGCGACTTCATCATGTTTGTTGCTTCAACAATGCAAACACAGTTATCCATCTCCATGACAACGCAAGGCCTCCAACAAGTTTGCGCATCCGAAAGGAGTTTATAAATCTTCAGTGGACTGTCCTTTCTTATCCACCCCACAGACCGTATCTCGCTCTTCTCGAGTTCAATCTACTTCGCCCAATGCAAGATGCACTCTGCAGGAAGATGGTACGTGGATGATGGGTGAGCCGCGCGTGGCTCGTGTTCGTGCCATGTCTCACTTGACATCCTGTATTTACTGTACTACCACCTCGTTATGTTAATTTCGATTACTGGTATCACTGAGTTGCCGCCTTGACTGCCCGTGGCTGACTGCTATTACTTCCCGGTTGTCCTGTGTTGGGAGTTAGTTCGGGTCTGCCAGTGAGTTGGGAGGCGCTAGCAGTTAGTTCGGACCTGGCAGTGTTTGACTTAGGACGCGGAGCAGTTCAGTCGGGGCGCGGCTGCAGTGAGGTACGGACAGCCATGACTCAGCCGACGATTGCCGATACGTATCACTTGAGTGCGGACTACCTTGGTTGGTCGTCGGTCGATCGTCTTGTCGGACGACGTGTATGTTGGCCGGCGATCGCTGATGGCTTGCCTGCTTCTGCCCACTCGTGATTCGTCCTTGTTATTGCACAGTCGCTGCCGTTAGTATTGTCTAGTCCTTCGTGCAAGTGTTCGTGAAACTGTGTGTAGATTGTGATGTCGACTGGTCAGTTATTTTAGTGCTGTCTCGATGCTGATGTGTGGCAGTCGGTCGGTTGGTGTGGATCAGCCAGGAAATCTCCGAGCGGCGCAGTGGGCCGGGCCCCCTGGCTGTCTCTACTCAGTGTCGGAGTGTGTGGGAGCTGTTCCGATTGCTACGAGGTTCGTGGCTCACCGACGCAGGACATCAAAGTTGAGTGGTGATTTAATTACCGAAGTCAGTCCGTTCACATTATGCTGTTGTATTCCATGGTTGGCTGTTGTGGGTATTCCCTTGAGAAACAGCGAGTGTTCGAGTTGGCGAAGGTTTGGCCACCACCCGGTGGATTTTAACTGCATTTTGGTTGTTTGAAGACCAAGTGCACCAGCGGAATATTCTGCCTTGTGGCCGTTAGCGTTCCGGTTACCTGCCCTGGTCGCTGACAAAGTTCAGGCAGTGTCCTTTCCCCACCGTGTTGTCGCTGTCCAACACGTGTGTGTAGTTTTGACAGCTTATGCATATTTGGTTGTGGGCGGCTACGCCTCTTACGTTTTGACATTAGAGTTCCTTGTGTACTGGTCGGTTGGAAAGCAAGTCATCTTGCCGCTGGGTCCGTTGACTGTCTCTTGGTTGGGTCGCCGGCGGATCGGATATAGTTGCACCGACTACCTGTCTCCCCTAAGCGAACGTTAGTAGTTCAAGTGCAGACCGACCCCCTGAAACGTCTGAGCGCCGCTGGCTGTACTGCCTTTTCTTATTGGTATATGATTGTGCATTTTAATGGCTCATAGTCATGGTTTGAATTTGTATACTTTTAGTTGGGTTTTGTGTGTGTGAAATTTTATGGGACTTAACTGCTAAGGTCATCAGTCCCTAAGCTTACACACTACTTAATCTAAATTATCCTAAGGACAAACACACACACCCATGCCCGAGGGAGGACTCGAACCTCCGCCGGGATCAGCCGCACAGTCCATGACTGCAGCGCCTGAGACCGCTCGAGTTGGGTTTTAAATAATGTGCCTTCAGCCGTTTTAAAATTGAAAGTTCCTTACTTCTCAAGTCTTACATTTTTTGGGCCTTCAGCCGCACTTAAAATATTGTTGTTTGGATAAAGCTTTGGGCCTTCTGCCTTTTGAAAATTCATTTTAATTGTGTTTTTCAGTCATGGGCTTTCAGCCGTCTTAAAATTAAAATTCCTTACTTGTTAAGTCTTAGATTGAATGGGCGTTCAGCCTCATTTAAAATATTTTTTGGTAAAGTTTTGGGCCTTCTGCCTTTTGAAAATTTATTGTAGTTGTGCTTTAAATCATGGGCCTTGAGCCGTTTTAAAAATTAAAGAGGTTGTGCCCTTAAGGCATAAGATAGTGTGGCGTATTCAGCCAATAACTAACTTCAAGAATTTGTACTGTAATGTTTAATGAAATAATAAAATTGTATGTTCGAGTGTAACTGACAGCCCTTTTTTTGGCCCCTTTCCACAATTTATATTATCTGTCCTGTCCTGCGGGATCAGGAGGCTGTTTCAATGGGGAGGTTATTGATGCAGCGAGACGTTGGCTCGGACGTCGACCAGTAGACTGGTACCATGTGAGCAAACAGTAAGTTAGTATAAGGCCGTCGCACTGAGCGAAGATTATGTTGGGAAATACAGGGTGAGTCACCTAACGTTACCGCTGGATATATTTCGTAAACCACATCAAATACTGACGAACCGATTCCACAGACCGAACGTGAGGAGAGGGGCTAGTGTAATTGTTTAATACAAACCATACAAAAATGCACGGAAGTATGTTTTTAACACAAACCTACGTTTTTTAAATGGAACTACGTTAGTTTTGTTAGCACATCTGAACATATAAACAAATATGTAATCAGTGCCGTTTGTTGCATTGTAAAATGTTAATTACATCCGGAGATATTGTAACCTAAAGTTGACGCTTGAAACCTCCGATGTTCAGTTGCGTGTTGTAACAAACACGGGCCACTGTCGGCGAGCAGCATCTGCAGGTACATGTTTACGATGACGACCATGTTTACGACTGTGGTTGTAGTGCACTGTTGTGGTTTGGTCTAGCTGTCGCAGTGTCCGCATGTAGCGCTTGTTGCTATTGTTATTCTGCATTCGTCTCCGCACGCAGACCAACTGTAGTACACCGTGTTACCAGACGTCTGTGATAGTGTAGTGTTGTAGGAAGTGTGACCATGGTGTATTCGAACTCTGAAAAGGCGGAGATGATACTCATCTATGGCGAGTGTCGACGAAATGCAGCTGAAGCCTGCAGGGTGTATGCAGAACGGTACCCGGACAGAGAGCATCCAACGTGCTGCACATTGCAAAACATCTACCGCCAACTGTATGCAACAGGTATGGTCGTAGCACGCAAACGGGTCCGTAACAGGCCCGTCACAGGAGAAGCGGGTGCAGTTGGTGTGTTAGCTGCTGTTGCCATGAACCCACACATGAGTACACGGGACATTGCGAGAGCCGGTGGACTGAGTCAAAGTAGTGTCATGCGCATACTGCATCGTCACCGCTTTCACCCGTTTCATGTGTCGCTACATCAGCAATTACATGGTGATGACTTTAATCATCGAGTGCAATTCTGTCAATGGGCATTAACAGAGACAGAGAATGCGTTGCAGTTCTACCTGTTTACCGATGAAGCGAGTTTCACACACCACGGGGCAGTGAATCTACGGAACATGCATTACTGGTCCGTGGACAATCCTCGCTGGCTCAGACAGGTACAGCGACAGCGACCGTGGATTGTAAATGTATGGTGCGGAATCATTGACGACCACCTCATTGGTCCTCACTTCATTGCAGGGGCCCAAACAGCTGCGACATACATCGCGTTTCTACAGAATGATCTGCCAACGTTGCTCGAAAATGTCCCACTGGAAACGCGTCGACGTATATGGTATCAGCATGATGGTGCACCTGCACATTCCGCAATTAACACTAGGCTGACCCTTGACAGGATGTTCGACGGGCGTTTCATAGGACGTGGAGGACGCATAAATTGGCCAGCCCGTTCTCCTGATCTTACACCTTTGGACTTCTTTCTGTGGGGTACGTTAGAGGAGAATGTGTACCGCGATGTGCCTACTGTGGCAGCCTGCGGCGACATTACACCAGATGTACTGCGACGTGTACGACATTCATTACGCCAGAGATTGCAATTGTGTGCAGCAAATGATGGCCACCACATTGAACATCAATTGGCCTGACATGTCGGGACACACTCTATTCCACTCCGTAATTGAAAACGGAAACCACGTGTGTATGTGTACCTCACCCATCATGATAATGTACATGTACGTCAGTGAAAAAGACCAATAAAAAAGTGTTAGCATGTGGACGTAATGTGCTGTTACAGTCTCTTCTGTACCTAAGGTCCTTCACCGTTCCCTTTGGATCCCTACGTAATTCGGTGCTCTCCGATACACACGATCGAACAGCGTAGGAGTGGTACTCAAGCGTCAACTTTAGGTTACAATAGCCCCGGATGTAATTAACATTTTACAATGCAACAAACGGCACTGATTACGTATTTGTTTATATGTTCAGATGTGCTAACAAAACTAACGGGGCTCCATTTACAAAAACGTAGGTTTGTGTTAAAAAACATACTTCCGTGCATTTTTTTATGGTTTGTATTAACCAGTTACACTAGCCCCCCTCCTCACGTTCGGTCTGTGGAATCGATTCGTCAGTATTAGATGTGGTTTACGAAATATATCCAGCGGTAATGTTAGGTGACTCACCCTGTATATATATTTGTACCAAAAGAGTTGGGAACAATGTGGTGTATTCGAATCCAGAATAAAACCAACCCACAATAGGAAAAAAGTATAATGCATTATTTGTTTGACTCCTCTTGTAGCTTGCCACCGGTGGAAAGTGTGTGGCATCATTGTGTGTTTCGAGGGTCGCCATGGGAAGACGCCACATTGGGCTGATGTTGGCCATAATTACGACGGGTCTCGCCGTCAGAGCAAGCTGGCCCCGCCTGTGCTACAGCAGGCAGGCGCTGTGCTGGCGACGCTCTGTGGCGGCCGCAGACTACTGCCTGCTGCCTCCGGGCCATCCACGGGCTGAGAGACCTGTCTGTCACCGTGTGGAGTGTGTGGGCCCGCGCACTGCCACACACGGACCGCCAGAGCGCTGGCAACAAGTGGCCGACGCGTTTTAAAGGCCTGCTGCCGTGGCCGGTGGCCCGTGGCGCACCCGCCGGAAGTGCGGCTGGCGCGATGCATTGTGGGCGCTTCCGGCCGCAGGTGCGGGCCGCGGCAGCGGTAAGGCACCGCTCGGCAGCGCAGCGCGCCGCACTCCCATATTCTGTGTTCTCCACTCCGCCCCTCATTATAACGACACCACTTGTTCTGCTCCACCGCATGCCCGCAGGACAATGTGCGCGTGTCAAAAGAAACACGTGCTGCCACGTTTTGAATGGTGCACAATTCATATCACTACGGGCATCCAGAAAGTAACAATACAACGATTGTTAAAAATCGAAAGTTAGTATTTTGTACCTAAACTTATATGGTATGTGCCAAAATATGTTATTATGCCGAGCGTTGTAGCCGAGCGGTTCTAGGAGCTTCAGTCCGGAACCGCGCTGCTGCTACGGTCGCAGGTTTGAATCTTGCCTCGGGCATGGATGTGTGTGATGTCCTTAGGTTAGTTAGGTTTAATTAGCTCTAAGTCTAGGGGACTGATGACCTCAGATGTTGAGTCCCATAGTGTTCAGAGCCAGCGCCATGTTATTATTTCTCTATGTAATTGCAATTGACATCAATGCACTTTTGAAGCCTGGGACCCACATTTCGTTTACCGTCCGCTTCACCCCCTGGAGCCACTTTGTCACAGTCTCCATGGCCTTCTTGTTGTGACCAGACAAAGCTATTTTCGTCCAGCCAAAACTTGGGATTCTTTGGCTGCACTGGGAGAAGACTCATCAGACTAGAACACATGACACATTGTACTTGAATAATGATAACAAAACTAGCGACTGTATTTGAATCCAAATTCGTTTATTCTTTTTAACACATGCTACAAGTTTCGACACCAAATTGTGTCATCTTCAGTCCATAACCTGCTGTCCACGACATTCTTCATGTGCAGTGGACAGATTCGTGTGCAGTAGGTCAAAATTAACTGGATTCCGTTCCTTCCATGTCAATTCTACACCTACATCTACATAGTTACTCTGCAATTCACACTTAAGTGCCTGGCAGAGGGTTCATCGAACGATTTTCATATTACTTCTCTACCATTCCATTCTCGAATAGCGCGTGGGAAAAAGGAACACACAAATCTTTCCGTTCTAGCTCTGATTTCTCTTATTTTATTGTGATGATAATTGCTCCCTACGGCCGGCCGGAGTGGCTGAGCGGTTCTAGGCGCTACAGTCTGGAACCGCGCGACCGCTACGGCCGCAGGTTCGAATCCTGCCTCGGGCATGGATGTGTGTGATGTCCTTAGGTTAGTTAGGTTTAAGTAGTTCAAGTTCTAGGGGACTGATGACCTTAGAAGTTTAGTCCCATAGTGCTCAGAGCCATTTGAACCATTCTTTTGCTCCCTACGTAGGTGGGTGTGAACAAAATATTTTCACATTCGGAAGAGAAAGTCGGTAATTGAAATTTCGTAAGTAGATGTCGCCGCAAAGAAAGCCGCCTTTGTTTCAGTGACAGCCACCCCAACTCGCGTATCATATCAGTGACACTCTCAACCGTATTTCGCGATAACAGGAAACGAACTGCCTCTCTTTGCACTTTTTCGATGTCCTCCGTCAATCCCACCTGGTAAGGCTCCTATACCGCGCACCAATGTTCCAGCAGGGGACGGACAAGTGTAATGTTCTTCTAAGTGTTCTGCCAACAAAGCGCAGTCTTCGTTTCGCCTTCCCTACAATATTATCTATGTTGCTTGTAATTGTAATTCCTAGGTATTTAGTCGAATTGACAGCCCTTAGATTTGTGCGATTTATCGTATACCCAAAATTTATCGGATTTCTTTTAGTACCCATGTGGATGACCTCGTACTTTTCTTTGTTTAGTGCCAATTGCCACTTCTCGCACCATACAGAAATTCTTTCTAGATTATTTTGTAACTGGAATTGATCGTCTGATGATTTTACTAGACGGTAGATTACAGCGCCATCTGCATCCAAGGGGGCTGCTCAGATTATCACATAGATCATTTATATAAATCAGGAACAGCAGACGGCCTTTGACACTACCTTGCGGAACACCAGATATCACTTCTGTTCTACTCGATGATTTACCGTCTATCAATACGAACTGTGACCTCTCTGAGAGGAAATCACGAATTCAGTCATACAACCGAGACGATACTCCATATGCAAGCAATTTGATTAATAGTCGCTTGTGAGGAACGGTATCAAAAGCCTTCTGGAAATATAGGAATATGAAATCGATCTGAGATCGCTTGTCGACAGCACTCATTGCTTCATGGGAATAAAGAGTTAGCTGTGCTGCACAAGAACGATATTCTCTGAATCCGTGATGGTTATGTATCAATAAGTCATTTTCTTCAAGGTGATTCATAATGTTCGAGTACAGTATATGCTCCAAAATACTACTGCAAATTGAGGTCAGTGATATGGGTCTGTAATTCAATGGTTTACTCCTATTTCCTTTCTTGAATATTGGTGTGGAGTGAGCTACTTTCCAGTCTTTAGGAACAGACCTTTCGTCAAGTGAGCGGTTGTATATGATTGCTAAGAAAGGCGATATTGTGTCTGCACACTCTGAAAGGAACGTGACTGGTATACCATCTGGATCGGAAGACTTGTCTTACTTAAGTGATTTGTTTCGCAACACCTAAGATATCTACCTTTATGTCACTCACGCTACCAGCTGTTCTGGTTTCGAATTCTGGAATACTACTTCGTCTTCTTTCGCGAAGGAATTACGGAAAACTGTATTTAGTAACTCCGCTTTAGTGGCACCATCATCGGTAACATTTCCATGGCTATCGCGCAGTGACGGTATTGGCTGTTTTTTGCCACTGGTGTACTTTACATACGACCAGAATCTCTTTAGGTTTCCTACCATATTTTGAGACAATGTTACATTGTGGAAACTATTAAAAGCATCTCGCATTGACGTCCGCACTAAATTCCGAGCTTCCGTGAAACTTAGCCAGTCTTGGGGCTTTTGCGTTCTTCTGAATGTGGCATGCTTTGTTCGTTGCTTCTGCAACAGTGTTCTGACGTGTTTTGTGTACCGTGGTGGATCAGTCCCGTCTCTTATTAACTTATGCGGTATGAATCTATTTATTGCTGTCGATACTGCATCTTTGAATTTTAGCCATATCTGGTCTACACTTACGTAATTAGCTTGAAAGGAATGGAGACTCTCTCTTAGGAAGGCATCAAGCGAATTTTTATCTGTTGTTTTAAATAGATATATTTTGCGTTTATTTTTAGTGGTTTTGGTTGATATACACTCCTGGAAATTGAAATAAGAACACCGTGAATTCATTGTCCCAGGATGGGGAAGCTTTATTGACACATTCCTGGGGTCATTTACATCACATGATCACACTGACAGAACCACAGGCGCATAGACACAGGCAACAGAGCATGCACAATGTCGGCACTAGTACAGTGTATATCCACCTTTCGCAGCAATGCAGGCTGCTATTCTCCCATGGAGACGATCGTAGAGATGCTGGATGTAGTCCTGTGGAACGGCTTGCCATGCCATTTCCACCTGGCGCCTCAGTTGGACCAGCGTTCGTGCTGGACATGCAGACCGCGTGAGACGACGCTTCATCCAGTCCCAAACATGCTCAATGGGGGACAGATCCGGAGATCTTGCTGGCCAGGGTAGTTGACTTACAACTTCTAGAGCACGTTGGGTGGCACGGGATACATGCGGACGTGCATTGTCCTGTTGGAACAGCAAGTTCCCTTGCCGGTCTAGGAATGGTAGAACGATGGGTTCGATGACGGTTTGGATGTACCGTGCACTATTCAGTGTCCCCTCGACGATCACCAGTGGTGTACGGCCAGTGTAGGAGATCGCTCCCCACACCATGATGCCGGGTGTTGGCCCTGTGTGCCTCGGTCGTATGCAGTCCTGATTGTGGCGCTCACCTGCACGGCGCCAAACACGCATACGACCATCATTGGCACCAAGGCAGAAGCGACTCTCATCGCTGAAGACGACACGTCTCCATTCGTCCCTCCATTCACGCCTGTCGCGACACCACTGGAGGCGGGCTGCACGATGTTGGGGCGTGAGCGGAAGACGGCCTAACGGTGTGCGGGACCGTAGCCCAGCTTCATGGAGACGGTTGCGAATGGTCCTCGCCGATACCCCAGGAGCAACAGTGTCCCTAATTTGCTGGGAAGTGGCGGTGCGGTCCCCTACGGCACTGCGTAGGATCCTACGGTCTTGGCGTGCATCCGTGCGTCGCTGTGGTCCGGTCCCAGGTCGACGGGCACGTGCACCTTCCGCCGACCACTGGCGACAACATCGATGTACTGTGGAGACCTCACGCCCCACGTGTTGAGCAATTCGGCGGTACGTCCACCCGGCCTCCCGCATGCCCACTATACGCCCTCGCTCAAAGTCCGTCAACTGCACATACGGTTCACGTCCACGCTGTCGCGGCATGCTACCAGTGTTAAAGACTGCGATGGAGCTCCGTATGCCACGGCAAACTGGCTGACACTGACGGCGGCGGTGCACAAATGCTGTGCAGCTAGCGCCATTCGACGGCCAACACCGCGGTTCCTGGTGTGTCCACTGTGCCGTGCGTGTGATCATTGCTTGTACAGCCCTCTCGCAGTGTCCGGAGCAAGTATGGTGGGTCTGACACACCGGTGTCAATGTGTTCTTTTTTCCATTTCCAGGAGTGTAGTTTTGAGCCTCGCTACAATGACATTGTGTTCACTAATTCCTGTATCCGTCATGAAGCTCTCTATTAGATCTGGATTATTTGTGGCGAAGAGGACAAGTGTGTTTTCGCAACCATTTTTAATTCGTTTGGGCTCATGAACTAAATGTTCAAAGTAATTCTCGGAGAAAGCATTTAGTACAATTTCGGAAGATTTTTTCTGTCTACCACCGGCTTTGAACATGTATTTTCGCCAACAAATCGAGGGTAGAATGAAGTCTCCACCAATTGTAACTGTGTGAGTGGGGTACTTATTTGTAATGAGATTCAAGTTTTCTTCGAACAGTTCAGGTATTATATCATCTGAGTCGAGGGGTCGGTAGAAGAGGCCAATTATTATTTTGATACGGTTGTTGAATATAGCCTGTACCCATAGTACACTTCTGGCCATTAAAATTGCTACACCAAGAAGAAATGCAGATGATAAACGGGTATTCAGTGGACAAATATACTAGAACTGACATCTGATTACATTTTCACGCAATTTGGGTGCATAGATCCTGAGAAATCAGTACCCGTAATAACGGCCATGATACGTCTCGGCATTGAGTCAAACAGAGCTTGGATGGCGTGTACAGGTACATGCAGCTTCAACACGATGCCACAGTTCATCAAGAGTAGTGACTGGCGTGATTGTGACGAGCTGGTTGCTCGGCCACCGTTGACCAGACGTTTTCAATTGATGAGAGACCTAGAGAATGTGCTGGCCAGGGCAGTAGTCGAACATTTTCTGTATCCAGAAAGGCCCGTACAGGACCTGCAACATGCAGTCGTGCATTATCCTGCTGAGATGTAGGGTTTCGCAGGGACCGAATGGAGGGTAGAGCTACGGGTCGTAACACATCTGAAATGTAACGTCCACTGTTCAGAGTGCCGTCAATGCGAACAAGAGGTGACCAAGACGTGTAACCAATGGCACCCCATACCATCACGCCGGGTGATACGCCAGTATGGCGATGACCAATACACGCTTCCAATGTGCGTTCACCGCGACGTCGCCAAACACGGATGCGACCATCGCGATGCTGTAAACAGAACCTGGATTCATCCGAAAAAATGTTTTACCATTCGTGCACCCAGGTTCGTCATTGAGTACACCATCGCAGGCGCTCCTGTCTGTGATGCAGCGTCAAGGGTAACCGCAGCCATGGTCTCCGAGCTGATAGTCCATGCTGCTGCAAACCGTTCGTGCAGATGGTTCTTGTCTTGCAAACGTCCCCATCTGTTGACTCAGGGATCGAGACGTGGCTGGACGATCCGTTACAGCCATGCGGATAAGATGTCTGTCATCTCGACTGCTAGTGATACGAGGCCGTTTGGATCCAGCACGGCGTACCGTATAGCCCTTCTGAACCCACCGATTCCATATTCTGCTAACAGCCATTGGATCTCGACCAACGCGAGCAGCAATGGCGCGATACGATAAACCGCAATCGCGATAGGCTACAATCTGACCTTTATCAAAGTCGGAAACGTGATGGTACGCCTCCTTACACGAGGCATCAGAACAACGTTTCACCAGGCAACGCCGGTTAACTGCTGTTTGTGTATGAGAAATCGGTTGGAAACTTTCCTCATGTCAGCACGTTGTAGGTGTCGCCACAGACGCCAACCTTGTGTGAATGGTCTGAAAATCTAATCATTTGCATATCACAGCATCTTCTTCCTGTCGGTTAAATTTCGCGTCTGTAGCACGTCATCTTCGTGGTGTAGCAATTTTAATGGCCAGTAGCGTAATTCGCAGGAACTATCTATTTCAACTTCACTACAAGATAAGCTACTACCAACAGACACAAACACACCGCCACCTGCTTTATTTAATCTATCCTTTCTGCACACGGTTTGCGCCTCTGTAAAAATTTCGGCAGAATTTATCTCCGGCTTTAGCCAGCTTTCTGTTCCTATAACGATTTGAGCTTCAGTGCTTTCTATCAGCGCTTGAAGGTTATTACGCAAGGTAAAGAATCCATTTTATTTTGGCCCGCTGCATAAGAATCTGTCTATTGCACGTGAAGACCGTTGTGGACGGCAAGTTATGCTTGGGGCCTGAAGACGACAACATTTGGTGTCGAAACTTGTAACGTTTATTAAAAAGAATAAACGACTTTGGGTTCGAATACAGCCGCTTGTTTTGTTATCTTTATTCAAGTACTTCGTATCCAGCTCCAGTCCCACTTTCCTTCATGGCTTACCAGATATATTAAATATTAATTCACATTATGACATAAATTAATGAAAGTTTTATTTAAATGATTGAGATCTTTGCCACAAGATTGTTTGATAAGTTACAATTGTTACTATGAAAGCATCACTTGATGTACAGGTTAACAAACTATTCTCTTACAGGACAAAATGCGGGAGATAGCACATTACATCAGAAACTTCATGACTGATCTACTCGATGATGTTAACTGCTGTAGCTGTGGTCATGAACTGGGCAGAACTGTTGCTAGCTCGACACTATATTGACATCAGCGTGAGGGTGCTGCAGTGGTGCGAGGGAGGCGTGCTCTTCAAGAGCGCTTCCCATACGTCGTTGGGGACTGCAGTGAGCCCTCGCTAGTGCCTGTGGTATCGATTCGTATTGCCCACTCTGGTGTGGGAACGCCATCTCTGTATAACACCACACTCCTCATGGTTCGAAATGGGCTGTACATCCAAAAACTCTTTCAATTTACTGGAAAACATTGTAATCAGGGAGCGTCAGTCAGGGCACTAGGGTAAGTGAGTAACAATGTCCCCTTCAATCGACACGATCAAGTCACGAGTGGACCGGGCAGTGTGGGGTGTGGCCTTGTCACGGATCTCTCACCATGAGGCTGCTTTCCCTTCCTTTCGTCTTTGATTTTTCTCCACTTCTGTAAGATCTCACAATATGCTGTAGCTCTGATGGACGTGAAGTCGACTGACAAGAACCGTTCTCCTTCCCAAAACATAGGCGCTATGTTTTTACTCTCTGAAGATTGACTTTGAATGTTTTTGGGGCTGGAGTATGGGTTTGACACCACTGCAGAGACTGACTCAGTAGTATAGCTTCTCGTTCCCAGTCACAACTGTGTCGAAAATGGATTCACCTGCAACCTGAAAACGTTTAAGAAATTCTCGTGCTGTCGGCTCGTGATTTTCGTGGTCAACATCCACAGTGCACACAACTTCTACCCAAGTGTTTCTGACACGATTTCACACAGGAGACTTCGTGAAATGTGTGGGAAAGTTTCTGTAAGGCAGTCAAGACTCACAGGAGGGTCATCGCTAACTTTTTCTTCAACCTGTTGCACAAGTTCTTCTGAAACGATAGACGGTCTCCCGCTTCTTTCTTCGTCGTGGGTGTTGGTACTGCCTTGCCTAAACAACCTAATCCACTTGGTAATATTACAACGATTGATTATCTCGGATCCGTAGTTTTACACAAGCTGGCGATGGGTACTGGCCACTGATTCGTTACACAAAGTGAGGAACCAAATGGCTGAAGGAAAATCACACCTGCTGTGGATGGAGCAAACTGTGGGCGCACTGGATGAAATATTATGTTGCTCTGACGAGATTTCGTTAGTGACTAAGGCGTTTCATTCAACCGTCACAAACGTCTCTACACGTCACACAGATTCGTTGGTATTCCGGTAGCCACGGGCTTAGTCATCGACTGTCAGTTTTTATTTGTATTTCGCTGTTGCAATTTGAGTTTATATATTGTCATTTTGTCATTTGGAGATAGTGAGTGGAGCTGTGGATGACAGAAAATGGAGTGCCTAATGGAGGAATCGGAACATTTTCGACACATTCTTCCGTTTGAGTTCAAGAGGGGGAGGGGCGGGGGCAGCGTCTAAGGAAGACAAAAAAATTGACACCGTATGTGGTGTTAATGCCACTGGACAGAGAACGAGAAGAAAATAATTTTCTCGTTTTAAGGAGATCATTTTGACATTAGTGTCTCTTTCATACACTGAAGGCTTTCACGACCGGATGTTTCAGCCGCTGAGAATTTTTCCAGCTTGTATGGCCGTGGTCCATGGAGACGGCAAGACAGCACAACCAGGAATATGTCCAACGTGGCCTTGGACGAAACATCAGGCACTGAATAGTTTCATGGACCACGACCATACAACCCGGAAAAATCCTCAGCAGTGTCTTTTTGCTTTCAGGAAGATCTTCGGGTTTGATGGAGATCGGTTAGACGCATTAATCAACAATGATCGAAGCCAGTGTAATGGAGGAATAGCTAGTATGATGAACTGTGATCATTCGGCAATTGTGTAACATTTTCATGCAGTGGGGAAGGTTCAAAAATTGGATGTATGGGTATCGCACGCTTTAAGCCAAAATCTCATAAATCAGCGGTTGGTCATATGTGAATCTGTGCTTGCTCGTCATCAATTGGCTAGCGAACGACACCGACATTTCCTATCCTGGATCATTACTGATGACGACAATGGTATCTTTATGCTAACACAAGGAAAAGAAAGGAGTGGTTGAGACCTAACAAAGCAGCAGTTTTTCCGTACAAAGACCTGCGCGTATCTACAAAAGATAATGTTACGGATCTGGTGGAAACGCGACGGTGTGGTGTACCACGAATTGCTTCTCCGAGGTGTAACCATCACTGCTGACATTTACTTTCAACAACTGAGACGTCTTACAGGCTCAAATGGCTCTGAGCACTATGGACTTTAACTTCTGAGGTCATCAGTCCCCTAGAACTCAGAACTACTTAAACCTAACTAACCTAAGGACATCACACACATCCATGCCCGAGGCAGGATTCGAACCTGCGACCGTAGCGGACACGCGGTTCCAAACTAAAGAGCTTAGAACCGCACGGCCACACCGGCCGGCGTCTTACAGGCGCAGTCCAGGAATAGCGACCAGGAAGACTGTGTGAACCGATGCTGCTCCACGATAACTTTGTAAGTAGGCTGTTTAGGTTTTCTTATTGGTAACGCCACGTAGCGCTCTGTATGAAAATCACTGGCTGTGCTGTGTGCAGTCTGTGGCTGGGTTGGCATTGTTGTAATATTCGCTATTGTAGTGTTGCGCTGTTGGCCGTTAACAGCGCGTAGCGTTGCGCAGTTGGAGGTGAGCCGCCAGCAGTGGTGGATGTGGGGAGAGAAATGGCGGAGTTTTGAAATTTGTAAGACTGGATGTCATGAACTGCTATGTATATTATGATTTTTCAACACTATTAAGGTAAATACAGTGTTTGTTCTCTATTAAAATCTTTCGTTTGCTAACTATGCCTATCAGTAGTTAGTGCCTTCCGTAGTTTGAATCTTTTATTTAGCTGGCAGTAGTGGCGCTCGCTGTATTGCAGTAGTTCGAGTAAGGAAGATTTTTGTGAGGTAAGTGATTTGTGAAAGGTATGGGTTAATGTTAGTCAGGGCCATTCTTTTGTAGGGATTTTTGAAAGTCAGATTGCTTTGCGCTAAAAATACTGTGTGTCAGTTCAAACACAGTCATGTATAAATTTTTCGAAGGGGACGTTTCAACTTCTGCCCGTATTGGGTTGGGAAGTCATCCCGCAGCCACCTTATTCACCTGTCCTTGAATCCTCAGATTTTCGCCTTCTCCGGTCGCTATCAAACAGCCTTCAAGGAACTTCCTTTCCGGACGAAAATGCGCTCCGAACAGGGCTCGGCGAGTTCTTCGCCTCAGTTTCTACAGTCGCGGAATCGGAAAGTTACCCCAGTGTTGGCACACTGTTGTAAATAGTGAAGGAGAATATATTATTGACGACTAAAGACTCTGTTACGTGCATCTGTTGTGTTTATTAAACTTGAGGAAAAATGCTACGAAGTGATGCACCAACCCACTACTTTGTGGATGTACCTCGTACGAAGGCTGCATCTCTCTGCTAGTATCTCGGCACAGACACACGTGACGAGAAAATGCACTTACAATGATAATTGATTTTTTCTTTTGCCGTCAAGGGACGCCGCAGCGCCGCTGTCAGCTAAATGCCCCGCCAATGCGACGTGCTCGAGCTGACATCGATAATGCCTTGTCGAGGCCCACGAGAAAGACAGGCTGTGTCGCGTACGTCTCAGCACGTGACACTGCAGGTCTCACGAGGGCCAGCAGCCGCGGCGGAGAGAGAGTAACTATTTCAGACGAGTTTAATAATTCTTGACTGCGCATTTACCCGCGTGCAAGTTCTCGATAGAACACGACAAAATTAAGACTTCTAGGCCGTACGTTTTCAATTAAATATTGATTTACAGTGGGCCCTGCACGGAGCCGGGCGTGTGGTGGCCATATAGCTTTCTTCTGGGAGTGTCCATTACAAAACTTTCCTCTTTGGTTGCGAGCCGAACTCTGGAGTGGATCGCCAGTAGCCAAGTGCGACGACGTTGGTTCAGAGGGCACGACCTGGTGGCAGGTGCCTGTAGGAGGCTAATCTCATGGGCCTTTGGATTACTCTATTGGCTGGATGCAGTACATGGTCGGTATTTCTCAAAGACGGCCGAATAATTGTTGGTTACTTGAAAGTTTCGTGTGTGTAATTGCTGGGCCGGATTATCACTTTAATCAGACAGATTGTAGTAAGGCCTTAACTTGAGCATACAATGATATTTTAATTTTTGTTAAAACTACAGCTGGCGGAGCCTCATGTCACTTACTGAGAAATAACTTTAATGATAACATTGTATTACAATGTTAATTAATTTTAACTGGCTGTTAAGTCCAAGTTAGGTTCTCAGTTATTTGGCAAGTTAATATGGAGTCCTGCTCTATTTATTAATGGTCAGCTAACTAAGATTACAAGTGCTTTCGTGTTTTCAAATTGGCAAAGCGAACAGACCTGCAAATTTATCCATCCTATTCAGGAAGAAGCTTCTACAAAAAAAGGTACAAAAGATACAAAGTAGACAAGTGAGCTAATGGTCTGATCGCTGCAGTGCTTACTACATATAACTGTCATATTTTCTTCGCCGACAGCTCACGAGTGACCAACTCCTACAACGAACTGCTATTGAGGGTGAATAACATGGCTGGGCAATAGTCTTAGTATGGATGCTGAAGAACCTCAAAAAAGAAAGAAAAAAATTGTTGTGCCGAACGAAAATACACTCGCCAGCTCGCGGTACAACGGTCGATTCTTTGGTTTGCTACGGGAGGAGACAGAGTGGTTACTGTAACATACGAAATATTAGTTCACTTTATTACACCATAGACGAAAATAATTACTCAGCTTCATTAATTTCCACAGGAATATCACGTGTTTTTACAACTTTCTCTGTACATTGACATATCACTTGATGCAGACGAAATACAAGTTTCTTATTGACGGTACATTGGACAAACCTTCAACGCTGTGTTCTGCATAACACACCGACCACGCAGCTGGCCTAGTGGAATATCATGCTGTTGTCTTAGTTGATGGTCGCGGGCTGGTTGCGGTGGCATAGTGAAACGTTTCTGTCCGTGGATGCACTGGTGTCGCTTATTCGCCAATGCGACTGGCAATGACTATGTTTTCTTATGGTTGTATTGCGTGGTACCAATCTTGTTTTGGCACCTCGCTCTTCGCACGAGACCACAAAAAAAAAAAAAAAAATCTACGAATGAAGATAATGGGGTACATGCAGAAGTTGAATAGTTGAGTTTCCCTTCAAGTGAACTGGACAAAGAGTCATGATATGATCACTGCGGGAGGTGAATATGTGGTACCAAGAACAAACCAAGGGACTTTCAACATAATACGCAAAAGAAAGCGGATACCATTGCAGAATGCAAAATCAATCCAGTGTTCACCGTTTGAGATATATAAGAAGCAGCTTCACAGAGCCAGTGTCAGGTTTTACATGAAGGGACATAATATACGAACGTTTTACAACATTTATAAAATAATGTTACGAAGACAGTTTACACGGATGCAACTGATTTACAGAAGGACCAGATGACACAAATGCTCACAGACGAGTGGAGTACGAATACAAGTCACTGTCCACGTGGACGGACGACTCTGAACTGATCACAAAGGAGCACGAAGCTCCAAGTTAATTCGAACAAGCGTGCCACACGAGAGTCTGGCTACTTGATAAACAAAGGCGATTTACATGAATGTAGTCGGATCCACGTGACAAGTTGTTTCAGGAGTTCCAAAATGAGCTTTTCCAGTTTAAATTCTCATCGATATGGGCAACTATAAATTTTGTAATACATTAAATGTATTCACAATTGCGAATATGGGCTACCATCAGCTGAATAATGAAATGACGACAATGAAAATTTGTGCTGGACCGGGACTCTAATACCAATTTCCCACTTATCGCGAACTTTCATCTTACCATTTTTTTTCTTTTTTTGTTCGGAATTGTTCGTTGCGTTTGGGCTGGGCGGACGTCACATGGAATACGTTCAAGTTGGTCTTGATTCCATTACTCAGTTTTTTTTATTACAGAGGGGCAGAGCCTCTCTGACCGAACACGCCGACCTACCGTGCCGGCGACCTTTTGGCTATCCGTTCACGACTCACGGCCAGACAAAACTTCCTTAAGGTGCCAGCCATGTATTACAACCTGTACCCGTACGTCCGTTACGTATATTCTCGTACAGATGTGACGTTTTACTTGAATGTCGCTTGCCCGGTGTCGACGAGTAAATACGATATTACAGTGCCTGTGTTAATCCGAAATATGATGTAAAGTTCGTTAGGGCGTGGATGCACATCCAAAGGAATTTAGCATCGTAATTCAGAACAACATAGGCACTGCAATATCGTAAGAATTTTGTAGTTTCCATCCTAGTTATTATTAACATTGGTATAGTGTTGCAGTAGTGGTATAGATACGCAGAACTGAATATGTTCTGTTTTTCCATATATATAAAAGGAACAGTACCGCACCTAAGACTGAGCCTTGGGAACCGCATACGTTGTTGCTCCCCAGTCAGAATAATGTTCCCAGTCGGTCAACTGGTCTCTGACTAACCCTCAGTTTTCAACAAAACGCACACTGTGAGAGGCACCCACATGCCTTGCTCATACTGTGGCATCAAGCAGTCAGGCCTGCAAGATGAGTGGTCTGCCAAGCGAGTGGATTCATTCTTATTTATCGAGAAACACGAACTCTCGTACTCACAATTAAGTTACAAGTTATCCTCCTATATGATTAATACGCAACGGAAACACGCATCTGACTATCAGTAATTTACAGAACTCTGACTATACACTACGCACTGGCAATACCACATTTTCTTTCTATTTTTATTTAACGGCTTTTGTCAACACGTGGCCACCGCACTGAATATGAATGGCGCACACATTATAAATTCGGGACATTATGACAACATACAATTCGAAGGAAAAGTCCACCAATCTTTTTCTTTTCACTATCTTATTTATTCCGATAAATTCTCTAACCTAAACACACAAATTCTATAACCTACAACAATCACACATGAGAAATTCCGCCCAGTGGGCATGGCTTTACATTGGTGAATCTCTATATTATGGTCTCGTAATTATTTAACGCTACAGTGCACTTTCTGGATAGGATGGTGGATCTTTTATTATTTCTCACACTTCGACTCTCACAATCATCATCACGAAACTATCCTCCAGACCGAGCAGTACAGAAGGAACAAGCATAACCCACTAATCTTTTGAAACTACCTTGCTACTAAAAATGGTTCAAATGGCTCTGAGCACTATGGGACTCAACTGCCGAGGTCATTAGTCCCCTAGAACTTAGAACTAGTTAAACCTAACTAACCTAAGGACATCACAAACATCCATGCCCGAGGCAGGATTCGAACCTGCGACCGTAGCGGTCTTGCGGTCCCAGACTGCAGCGCCTTGAACCGCACGGCCACTTCGGCCGGCCTACCTTGCTACTCTCCCATGCAAACCACACATACCCAAATTACATGACATACCACACTACGACATGAAATACAAAACACTAAATAGTCACAACATTATCACTTTCAGCTTTCCCACTTCAATTAGTATTTATCCCAGTTTCACACGACACTGCCCCACTTTGTAATTCTACTTTCCTACTATGAACTTTGGAGATATTTGCACGTCTTCCTGTGCAATGCAAGCCAAGTGGCGTTGCTGGATAGACGGCCGACTCACCTTGCTTCTCTCTCAGAGTTTGAATCTAGCGTCACACGGAACCATATCACGCAAAGTAATATTAAGAACGTATTCATCACACACGCGAGTCCTCAACTGATACCATGGACGAGTACTTCTCTTTATCTTTTGTCTCATACACAGTTTGAGACTCACACAGTACTCACCACGTGGAAGTACTCGTCTCTAATTTCAAGTCCTGCACACGCCATTTCATAAATATTTCAACTTATGGTACACACGCTATTTCTTAAATATTTCAACTTATTGTACACACGCTAGTAATTCAGCTTAACTTAAGCACACGGAAGTATTTCAACTTATTGCTACACGTGGTTTCATTGTGACCGTTGGTCACTTCCGAAGATTACTACAATCCCATTAATATTACCTGCCTGACATTTAATTCTCCCCACAAAAGTTCCTGAAATAGAGAAATTATTATTTCAAACTACTCTTAAATATTCCACATGCATACCATGTCTCCACTCTTTTGTCATTACGGAGAACAACTAAAACAGGTCCTAACAGCACAAGATCCAGCGGCAGAGTGCTGAAACTTGGCCGTTCTTGAGGTTCTCTCACACCTCTGTCGAAGTGGGTGAGCACCTTGCTACCGTATTGGTCAGCCACATTTCAGGCGCTCAAAGCTCAGGTAAATTTCGTCTCTTTGGTCCCACCAAAGGTGGCCAAAGCATCGTCTCAAAGATGATCATATATTCACATTCACTATCTGCGGTTAGCAGACGACCATACATTCATTCATTTCACAGATCTCACCAAACTGGATGTAGGGATTTACTTTGTGGGAGTGCACATGTGAACAATTAAATAAA
This sequence comes from Schistocerca nitens, assembly GCF_023898315.1. NCBI lineage: Eukaryota > Metazoa > Arthropoda > Insecta > Orthoptera > Acrididae > Schistocerca > Schistocerca nitens. The sequence continues at coordinate 1,222,254,713 of NC_064614.1, forward strand.
TAAATTGTCATTCTTTCCCACACTGGTATCCGGCTTCGCTGTATTAATTGAAATTGAGTTATTTTACAAAAAAAATGTGTTGTTCTGACAAAAATAATGAAGTATGTTGTACCTATTTTCAATGTCGGGTGGTACTGTACCCTTTCACCACCGGCTACCCATGCAGAAAAAAATGGCATGGTACTATCCTTGCAATGCGAGGATAGTTCCGAACATTTTTTTAAGAAAGCTGTATTAGAACAAACGTAGCAAGTCATCAAAATAACCAGGAGGAGACCTTAGCCCCTGGTGACCTCAAATTGACGACCAAATGTTGTTACTTTACCAAATTATTGACACTGTTGTTGCATTATTGTACTCTCCACAATCCGGAGTAACGTACACATACAAATTTACAACAATCCACATGACAAATAAAACAGTACATCATACAAATAAAAAATAATGGTGAGATAAAAATTTGCTTAGTTACCGGGATCTCCGTTATTTTTAGGAGTAATCCAAACTTCACTAATTCTATGACAAATAAAAGAAAATACTAATTGTACTCGTGAAATTTTAAATAGCTCACCGTCCAAACACAGAGAAAGTAATCTGACATTCATAAATTACGTTGTAATAATCTTTACACGGCAATGTCTAAATACAAAACAAAATCAACAAAAGAAAAAATTGCGTACACTAGTTACACGTAGAAGTCAGGCTCCATATCAATACACGCAGTAAATAGATAGCAATAAGTGCTTGAATCCACCAGTAGCTCTCGTATCTTACTCTACTGCTCATTTCTCTGTTGTCACACATTTAGACGACAAGAACTTGCATTTCGACTAGCCTTCGTTACACTTTAATGTGAAATGTCACCACTGTGATAATAAAAATAAGTGGCTTCAGTCAACACACCAACAAAATTACTACTGTCCACGACATCAAAATGCATCAGTTAATTCCGATATTTGTTGTGCAATGCAAACTCTTCTCCCCTGTGACTACCTTACTGATCAATGCTACAAGAGCCGCTACGTTACTATTACGCCACTGGCTAATAATTAAAGCATCATTGTACCAAATATTCTAATAAACATGCTACGTGAACTTGATAACCCAGAACAAACAAGAAACAAACACTAACTATTCTAAACACAAATGTAAATGAAATACAATTACACTTGCTGTCCCTTCAGGAATGAAACATATAAAAAATTTACACAATTAAAAGTACAAATACATTATTCCCTATCTTGCGAGTCACACGGAAGCATTTCATTCTGTGATTTTCTTGGGGTCAAAAGGTTGCTGATAGTTTTCCTAGAAACACTGTCTCGGTGTCAAAGCTCTCCCGTGGTTACCCGGACGAAAGTCTTTAAGTCACTCAGATCGGCATTTTGAACATGCACTGAACAGTAAACTGTATCTCACATTAAACACAAATCTGCCAGGAAGTTTCATATCAGCGCACACTCCGCTGCAGAGTGATAATCTCACTCTGGAAACATCCCCCAGGCTGTTCAAAATGGTTCAAATGGCTCTGAGCACTATGGGACTCAACTGCTGTGGTCATTAGTCCCCTAGAACTTAGAACTACTTAAACCTAACTAACCTAAGGACATCACACACATCCATGCCCGAGGCAGGATTCGAACCTGCGACCGTAGCAGTCGCACGGTTCCGGACTGCGCGCCTAGAACCGCGAGACCACCGCGGCCGGTCCCCAGGCTGTGGCTAAGCCATGTCTCCGCAATATCCTTTCTTTCAGGAGTGCTAGTTCTGCAAGGTTCGCAGGAGAGCTTCTGTAAAGTTTGGAAGGTAGGAGACGAGGTACTGGCGGAAGTAAAGCTGTGAGTACTGGGCGTGAGTCGTGCTTCGGTAGCTCAGTTGGTAGAGCACTTGCCCGCAAAAGGCAAAGGTCCCGAGTTCGAGTCTCGGTCGGGCACACAGTTTTAATCTGCCAGGAAGTTTCATATCAGCGCACACTCCGCTGCAGAGTGAAAATCTCATTCTGGAAACATCCCCCAGGCTGTGGCTAAGCCATGTCTCCGCAATATCCATTCTTTCAGGAGTGCTAGTTCTGCAAGGTTCGCAGGAGAGCTTCTGTAAAGTTTGGAAGGTAGGAGACGAGGTACTGGCGGAAGTAAAGCTGTGAGTACCGGGCGTGAGTCGTGCTTCGGTAGCTCAGTTGGTAGAGCACTTGCCCGCGAAAGGCAAAGGTCCCGAGTTCGAGTCTCAGTCGGGCACACAGTTTTAATCTGCCAGGAAGTTTCATATCAGCGCACACTCCGCTGTAGAGTGAAAATCTCATTCTGGAAACATCTCCCAGGCTGTGGCTAAGCCATGTCTCCGCAATATCCTTTCTTTCAGGAGTGCTAGTTCTGCAAGGTTCGCAGGAGAGCTTCTGTAAAGTTTGGAAGGTAGGAGACGAGGTACTGGCGGAAGTAAAGCTGTGAGTACCGGGCGTGAGTCGTGCTTCGGTAGCTCAGTTGGTAGAGCACTTGCCCGCGAAAGGCAAAGGTCCCGAGTTCGAGTCTCGGTTGGGCACACATTTTTAATCTGCCAGGAAGTTACAAATGTCATAGTCACTCTCAGAGTACCATCCACACGAATCTGGTCGTTCAAAAATGGCCCTACAACTACTATTACCCACGGTTCTGTCCTTTCAGTTCATGGTGTAAATAAAAGTCGTAAGTTCCAACAAACAGCACTTATTCCCGCACCAATTAAAGAAATGTCTCCTACTACAAATGCAAATGTCAATGTCCCACTTTAGTTTCTTGCGTTCATACTATAATTAGTCACCAAACGACAACTGTCCTCTTTCAGTATACCAAGCGTCCCACATGCAATTCACAAAGCACACTTAACAAGTCACTGCCAAACGTTTATGGATCCCACCATTCAGTGGTCAAGACAAAACAAAACGATCGTCCTGTCTGCTAAAGACAAAATCTTTTCCACCACTCACAACGTGGAAACTCCAGTCCTTCACTTTCCACCTTATGGAGACATACGAGCAGTCATCTTGTTTCACGGCTCCACAGTCCAGCACTAGTTAATAGCTGCTGGTAAAAAATGCCCGCCAGACTCTGCCGTGCTTCGTTCATTCTGCCGTCGCTCCGCTGTTGAGCAGAAGAAACCACCCACTGTTGCCTCCGCGGGATACTTTCCCCAGTCGTAAGGGTGGCGGAACTTATGAATGGCCAGTGGTACGTGCGTGTCGCCCCAGGCCGTTGACCTGCTGTAGCGGGCGCGTGGAGTGTACCCCAACCGGCAGTGGAGTGGGGAGTGCACCGGCTCTGTTGCCGACGTCTGCTTGGCTTATGTGGTATGGGCGCGTTCGGCATAGCCCCTCAGCGCTACGACACCCAATCAGTCAGACCCTTCCGTGCATCTCGCAACATTACAGACAAAAGGATATTCTCACAGTATTTAAATACTCATTGATTACATGTATGATCTATTAGATACATTGGTAATAAAAGAATCTTTGTTCTAAAAAAAAACATAAAATCATACACCCTAGTTTTCTACACATACAGCATCAACACTTATCCCTTTTATATACAGCCCACACTTGTGCTATTGATTGTACCTGTCGTCCCTCATATAAAACATGAAAGTATAAAAAAAAGGAATAATAAACAATCTATACAGCTCATAATAACAATATCAAATAGTAGGCTACTCTAACATCCTATCACAGTGAAAATATTAGAAACTGTTTATTCTAAAACTACAATATACAGTGAACCTTTGTGCTTGTGACAGACTGAAATTAATACCCCTTGAAAGTGTTCTAACAAAAAAAAAAAAAAAAAACCGAGCGAGGTGGCGCAGTGGCGCAGTGGTTAGACACTGGACTCGTATTCGAGAGGACGACGGTTCAATCCCGCGTCCGGCCATCCTAATTTAGGTTTTCCGTGATTTCCCTAAATCGCTCCAGGCAAATGCCGGGATGGTTCCTTTCAAAGGGCACGGCCGAATTCCTTCCCCGTCCTTCCCTAACCCGATGAGACCGATGACCTCGCTGTCTGATCTCCTTTCCCAAAACAACCCCCCAAAAAAATAAGAAATAATCTACACAGCTCACAATTACCTACCACATGTTATTAAATATTAAACTACTTTAACATCCTAACACAATAAACATTTTAGAAACTGATGACTCTAAATATACAACATACAATGCACCTTTGTGCTTGTGACAGACTCAAATTAGTATCTCTTTATATATTTTACCTTTTTATTACATATAACAACATTTCTAGGACATGTATGTACCATCCACACAATGCCAGATCCTGACCTGCCATCGAGGTTCATCCAAATCAAACAATAACACAATAGTGTTTTAGTTATGGATCGGTAGTATCCACTTTACAGGAGTATGCGCATTGATCACCCTACTCTACGACTCTCACTCGCCAGACATCACATTTTCCTTCTCATTCAATCCATTAATACACTAACAGAATAGGTCTAGAAGTCAGCTAACCTTAACACCACCAAACTCACGACAACATACCATACCTTTGCTCCCTTATACTCAACCACATAACACATGAAGCTGTTTCGGAGATAGCTTTCCAGTCTCCAAATTCGTCCTTTCACTCTGGCACCTCTCTCCATCGGCTTACCTCTGCATTCACTTCACCGATTATTCATCCTGCTAAATATCAACTTAGAATTGCGACATTTCATCTAAGAACAAAAAATACACAAAATATTCATCCTGCAAAATAACTGTACACATTCTTGGTACCGTTTTGATTAGTTATACTGGTACCAGGCTTCAACAACAACAACAACAACAAAAATTATTTTTTTCACATAGCAACTGTTATGGTAAGAATTAGATTTACACTTATATTACATCTTACGTCAGTATTCCACAACGTTCACCATCTGGATCTCATACTCCCTTTATGTCCTTTCACGTTGTGCAGTTGTCCTCATCTCTTCATTCGTATTTCGGCTCTCCGTCCGTCCATTACTCCATCATTTCCTGGTCTTCCTTCGCCATTCGCATCTATCTCGATTGCAGCATACACCGGCCTCTCTGTAACATACATCTAAGACATCTCCACATTAAATTCTACTCACCTTTATTGACCACTGTTTCATCACGTCGAATCTCTCTTTATTAATCACACTGCTTCACGTCGCTTCTCTCCTTAAATATCACCTTTATCCACTACTATTTATCACGTCGCTTCGCTATCTACTATCTTTATCCACTCATTAATCATGACGTCGTTTCTGCTTGCTCCTTATTCATATGACAAAAAATACGTACATACACCACTCTGTCGACCCCTGTTCATGACTCATTCGACCAGTCTATTCCGTCATACTTCCTGACATCCCGCCTGAAAATTGTTATGTTCGATTTGACCCTGCACAACGTTACACACCACAAATAAATACACTGACTATCTACCATAAATTGCCTACGTCTGATTGGTGTAGCCCAAAACTGTAACCACGTATGGTTTGTGAACTCCCTTTTTATGATGCACGGGAGACTTAGTTTTGAAACTTTAATTCCCGAAACAAAAGCCTTTCGTGACGTGAAGAGATCACGTATTACGCGTGGGGCATAACGGATAAACCGGCTTTAGCTGTGGCACTTGTCTAGCGGCCACAGTTTCAGGCCATGGTCAAGATGGGGCATTCCAGAGGTGATTTTTCTCAAAAGAGCGGTTATTGCACCAGCTGGTAATTCGCTCCACCCACCCACTACCCCTCCACACGAAGGAGATTTTTCTAGCGAACAGCATAACCATAAGACCAGACCATAGCGCGAAATCGCGAGGTCTTAAACTAAAAATACTTGGCACAGTGAGCTATCTGGTTCATTAAATGAAAAGAGAAAAAGGGTAGATGAAGAGACCTAATGAAGGCAGACGTATGTATCGAGTAAAAAATAATGGAATACTGTTGTTTTACAACAAGGGGAAGAGGTTCGATCTGATTTGTAGCTGTATTTTTTCAGCAACTGTGGGTTACTTATTCTTTTAAGTAAAATTCAGCCGTCAGCTGCGCAACTGGAATATTTATTTCACTTACCTGGTTTTGATAGATCAATCTGTTATCTGCGAAAATTAGGAAAATATAAAGCGTTAGAATACCATCACGCACGTACGTAAAGTACATGAAGCGTATTATAAAAACTTACTCAAAATTGGCTTCCAGGTGTCAATGCCTTCTTCATAGTAGCATAATACTGGTGGAGACGTCACCGGTCTGGTATACAGGGTGTTACAAAAAGGTACGGCCAAACTTTCAGGAAACATTCCTCACACACAAAGAAAGAAAATATGTTATGTGGACATGTGTCCGGAAACGCTTACTTTCCATGTTAGAGCTCATTTTATTACTTCTCTTCAAATTACATTAATCATGGAATGGAAACACACAGCAACAGAACGTACCAGCGTGACTTCAAACACTTTGTTACAGGAAATGTTCAAAATGTCCTCCGTTGGCGAGGATACATGCATCCACCCTCCGTCGCATGGAATCCCTGATGCGCTGATGCAGCCCTGGAGAATGGCGTATTGTATCACAGCCGTCCACAATACGAGCACGAAGAGTCTCTATATTTGGTACCGGGGTTGCGTAGACAAGAGCTTTCAAATGCCCCATAAATGAAAGTCAAGAGGGTTGAGGTCAGGAGAGCGTGGAGGCCATGGAATTGGTCCACCTCTACCAATCCATCGGTCACCGAATCTGTTGTTGAGAAGCGTACGAACACTTCGACTGAAATGTGCAGGAGCTCCATCGTGCATGAACCACATGTTGTGTCGTACTTGCAAAGGCACATGTTCTAGAAGCACAGGTAAAGTATCCCGTATGTAATAATGATAACGTGCTCCATTGAGCGTAGGTGGAAGAACATGGGGCCCAATCAAGACATCACCAACAATGTCTGCCCAAACTTTCACAGAAAATCTGTGTTGATAACGTGATTGCACAATTGCATGCGGAATCTCGTCAGCCCTCACATGTTGATTGTGAAAATTTACAATTTGATCACGTTGGAATGAAGCCTCATCCGTAAAGAGAACATTTGCACTGAAATGAGGATTGACACATTGTTGGATGAACCATTCGCAGAAGTCTACCCGTGGAGGCCAATCAGCTGCTGATAGTGCCTACACACGCTGTACATGGTACGGAAACAACTGGTTCTCCCGTAGCACTCTCCATACAGTGACGTGGTCAACATTACCTTGTACAGCAGCAACTTCTCTGTCGCTGACATTAGGGTTATCGTCAGCTGCACGAAGAATTGCCTCGTCCGTTGCAGGTGTCCTCGTCGTTTTAGGTCTTCCCCAGTCGCGAGTCATAGGCTGGAATGTTCCGTGCTCCCTAAGACGCCGATCAATTGCTTCGAACGTCTTCCTGTCGGGACACCTTCGTTCTGGAAATCTGTCTCGATACAAACGTACCGCGCCACGGCTGTTGCCCCGTGCTAATCCATACATCAAATGGGTATCTGCCAACTCCGCATTTGTAAACATTGCACTGACTGCAAAACCACGTTCGTGATGAACACTAACTTGTTGATGCCACGTACTGATGTGCTTGATGCTAGTACTGTAGAGCGATGAGTCGCATGTCAACACAAGCACCGAAGTCAACATTACCTTCCTTCACTTGGGCCAACTGGCGGTGAATCGAGGAAGTACAGTACATACTGACGAAACTGAAATGCGCTCTAACATGGAAATTAAGCGATTCCGAACACATGTCCACATAACATCTTTTCTTTATTTGTGTGTGAGGAATGTTTCCTGAAATTTTGGCCGTACCTTTTTGTAACACCCTGTATAGTTCTACTTTCCGCTGCTAGTCAGCGCCACAGTAACGGCAGTGCACACACTTTCGCAGGGAAATTAAACAAGCCAAGATGGCGGCTGACGGGAAATAAGAAAAAAGGGAGGCAAAAATAGTCTAATGGCCCTATGTATAAAATAGAGGGAAATTTAAAGATTGGCGAAAATTTAAAAATCCAAGATGGTAGCTGGTGATAAAATAAAAAAATCGATGGTGATGGTGGTGGGAAAACAATAATTGCTGCGAAAAAATCTAATTAGCCCAGTTGTGCTTTATGCTCCACGTCACCCTTCCCCTCTTTCCAATCAGTCACAGCGAAGTATTAAAATTAGGTGTCGACTTACATTGTTTCTGTGAAAATCAACGGCAATTAAAAACACGTAAATATCTGGAAGTAGAAAAGCAGCTGTGGCCGTGGAGAATCTGCAGAAGCCGACGTCAGAACTGACTAACCCAATTATAACATTATTATAAATGGTGAACCGGCAACAAAACACGTTAAATTAAATGATCTAGAATGGCTTACTGTCAAGACTACATTTATGAGATAAATATGTGCTGGTGTTATAAATAATTGGCTTGAATTTAAGGAGCAAAGAGATTTGTTGGGTGCCTCTTATCTCTTTTCGAGACTGAAATTCGTCAAATTAACTAACATATTGAGATCAGCCGTTTGCTAGGCTGCAACTTTCTCTTCTCAACGTCGTGTCAGGAAAATTACATGTAACTCAATACATAGAATGTGCCTCTGTCACCATTCCCTGACATCAGACAGTGGTACACAACCAAGTCATAGAGTGACCATTGAAAAAGCTGGGAATTTTCGCAATTCGTGACTTAGGTTGCCCATTGAATGAAATAATTGAGCTGCACGTTAATTTGTTCCAATTAAGGGATTTAATGCAGAAGTACACACAACAGTGTCCAAATAAACATGCAGTAATGAATGTACAGTCATATGACAGTACCTGCTTCAAGTAGTCAGTTTTATCAGGATTTTATCCCATAAACCAAAATGCAGAATGTGTATTTTCCGTATGGACATAAATTAAACTCAACCAACATGCTGTTTTCGAAAACAGAATATAGGCGTGTCTTTGGACGTTTACCGCATCTGATATTCAGGTAATGAATGGATGACTGTGGAAGATGAGTGAAACGACAGAGAGCTGGTTGAGGAGTGGAAAAGAATGGGAACCACAAATAAAGTATATTTTGACACCAGCCTGTCAGAAACAATAAAACCTGTACAACGAGAAAAGCACTCATACAATAAGATGACGGTAAGCAAAAAGTTTCATTTGTTTTAGAAAACTGCAGCACAAGTAGTGAACAAATCGTGACATATCAGGAACGACAAAATAAAAAAATACAGGTTAAGGCCAAATGTCAAGCGTTTCCGAAAGAGAAGCCAAAATGACAAGCTTTAAACAGCTGCAGAACAAATGAGTTATAAACAAGGCTCACGAAATCGCAGTTACCCGGCAGCGGTCTCTAATTAGTTTGGCAAAATTTAATTGCTGCAAAGCTGATTTACGGCCGGATAAAAGCTGCCTTTTATCAGTAAGCCAAAGTAATAAGGTTACAAGTAGACAGAGTACAAGGAGATAACAGTAGTTAGCAAACTACAAAATTGTCGTAAGGCCCAAAGTCCAAAGTTTTGAAGTTACCGGTAATTACAGTGCAAGTAGTTAACCAAAATATTTTGAGCAACTACACTGATGGCCTAAACCCAAATGATAAACGCCTACCGCAGTGAAGCAAGCACTGTTGATACAAACAACAATTAAGATTAAGAACATTAATATTAAAGTTAAAATTAAAGCAAGAAACACATTTTAACATTGTACTTACGAAGATCTTTAACAGTATTTTTAAAGAAAAGACCTGTAACTTATTAACGTCTGGCGTTCACGCAAACAGGCTTTACAAATGGTGAAGGTGCTTTAGGATTTGCTCGAAATTTCGTAAAAACACAAGAAGTCCATAAGTAACTGCACAATGAGTTCCTACGGCACTGTGGTGAAGCAAAGCTGTGGGGTCAACTTATACTAAGGTGCGTCATTTTCTAAGTTTACTTAAAGGTTTAAAGACACGTTATAACTCAAACCACATATAAAATTGAATTATTGAAAAACTGGTAATGTCCCCCATGTGCAGCAAACAACAGCAGTAGCCGCTCAAATACACCGGGTGGGCAAGGCCCAGCGGGTAACGTAACAGAACAACTGACACATAAACGGACGGAGGCCGGTTAAAACAAAAGGTAAAGTAATACGGATTTAATGTACTCAGCTAGCCAGCGGTCTTGGCAAAATAAATCCCTTTCGACCGTTGTATTACAAAATCTGTTTGGTTACTGTCACCACATTAATTAAGGCATACAGTGAGCTCTGTGAGAACACAGCATTAAGTAATGGCTAATCTGTCCTATAGTATACACACAGGGACAGAATTAAACACTTTTAAACATGAAACCAAGCACATATAGTAAGTTGCAGTAAAGTTCGCTTAAGGCGTTAGAAACCTATTCAGAGATAAATTGAATAAACACTATTTTCATAAAACGCAAGACATTAGAGAATATGTAAAGCAGACCAATTATTGGTAACCTAAACAGCACACGCGTAGAACACTGTTTTAACAGATCCTAAACACCTTCAAAACACTCGCAAGTGTGATACAAAAAGACAGGGCAGGTTTTCTATAATATGATATAACAGAATTAATTCTTACGCGTACCGCAAGCCAGCAAATGCTGCTCAGTATTATGATGAATAGATAACAAAATATCAAAATTCAATGCACGTTCGCCACAATTCGCGAAGACATGCTTAGCACCAGAACACAAACGAACGCTTTTAGCTCACTGCATTAGTCCCGAGTAATCACACAAATCAAGCAGACGCAGAGGTAACCAGGATGTGGTGTTAAGCACGAAGTAGGCGCCTGTTACCGAAAGGTCTCACCGTTGTCCACGATGTGGGCGGGTAACAGTTCCCCAAGCAGACTAGCTATACGTCAGTGTTCGGGTAGATGACGAATGAAGTTTCCAGCTGGCATGGTGGCGTCGATAATTCTCCACAGTCGAGGGCGCCCCCCATCCATCAAAGTTCGGCCAATGCAGGGCGCTCACACGTCCTCAGTCAACATGGACCTCCAACTGCCACTTGCCCATAGCTAGCAGTGTACAGACCTCCACCCCTTTCACCGCGAATTATGTGAGCACACTTTCGGCCAAGGGTCCTTTCGACCCGCGGTAACAAGGCCAGAGACAAACGTAGCGCAGAAACAGTCAATACCTAGCACACATCTGCCTCACAATAAGAGGAAAGACTTGCGACCTACATTAACATCTGTTGATGTTGCAAATGGTTCAAATGGCTCTGAGCACTATGGGTCTTAACATCTGAGGTCATCAGTCCCCTACATTCAGAACTACTTAAACCTAACTAACTTAAGTACATCACACACATCCATGCCCGAGGCAGGATTCGAACCATCAACCGTAGAAGCAGCGCGGTTCCGGACTGAAGCCCCTAGAACCACTCGGTCACAGTGTATATTGTAATACTGGTACCAGTACCAGTCGCTGGATGCTGCCTAGGTACTGAATCTGGTTCGTATTCTGATGAGATCCATTTGAAAAAAAAAAATCGGTATTGCCTGCTACGTATACTGTAGCTATAACCAGGAATGCTCCAAATTTAAATTGAACAGAGTGAGCGACTGCATGGAGTAGTTCACTCAACAGCTCTATGCAATCACTGAGACTGTAAATGCATGTTTATTACAAAATAAAACGTTGGTTAAGACCGGAAGAAGAATTAGCTTTTCGCTCTCCAGATATTTATCGTATTTGCAAGTAACCCTTTTAGGAAGACTATGTAAAACAGTGACACCGCCATCATTCCACAGGTGTGTACCGAGGCACAGCATATCTCGGCTGCGGTGTAAACCAAAGGCCCGAGTCCAATGTGTCATCGTAGTTCACTTTCTGAGCAGTTGTAACTGGCATGATCACAAGCCTACGTGAAAAAAACAACAGATAGTAATCAACAAATTACACTAAATCTGGGTTGCGTTTCTACTTTGCCATCAAATATAGAAAAATACAAGTAATTTACTAAGGTTACTCCAGTAAAGGAGCTGGAGACGAGATACAAAATAAATTCCTGATTTATTGATTCATTAAGTTTTTTTAACATGTTTACTTACAAAATATATAACATGCTTAAAATCTGATCGAGCGTTCACTTTTATTAGTCAGAAGGGAATTTTTCTGTACGAGTGTGTAAGCAACGACTCGATCACCTGCCATCAATTGAAAAGTTGATTAACAGGTGTTAATGATTGTACAGGTTGATTACAATAGGACCTGTAGTAAATGGAATATATTCAAGTACAAAGCACTTGGAGAATATTCTGATTTGTAGTGAAAAAATTGACATGCGGTCCCTTTCCGACGTCTTTGAAAACATTCACGGTCTTTGCCTTAGGACACGCGGATTAGATCCTGCGCATGATATTATCTCATCTAGCTTTGCATCATATGCTCTGCTGAAAATAAGTAAAGCAGAATTGCAGCTTATTAACAATATCGAAGAAATGCAGATTGTTGAACGAGGCATTAGAGGCGGAATTTTCAAATGTTCTTGCAGTCATGCAGTTGCTAGTCGCAGATCGATGTCGTTTATGACTACAATACTGATGAGTCCGTCATTTATCTCTGTGTGAATAGCCTATGCAACTTCATAATGCTCCAACATCTTCCCGTTTGTAACGGTTTGCTTTAGAGAGTATCAGAGCTTTGTGGTGGAGGGTGTATCAGATGACTGAAATGTGGGATACAAACTGGAAGTACACTCATGCTTATAAATTAATGATAACTGCAGAATGTGGTGCCACACAACGTGGCACTACACAAAACTGGCTCTAATAGCATAGGCACATAGGGAACACACACTACACATATTTGTATGTCCACGGTATTTGTGATATGTTGAGAAAACCGTCCCGAAACAAATGTGCTACTGTTTCCTGCGCATGTACCCCGACATCAATATGGGGTATGATCACCATGCACACGTACGCAGGCCGCACAACGGGTTGGCATACTCTGGATCAGGTAGTCGAGCAGTTGCTGTGGTATAGCCTCCCATTCTTGCACCAGTGCCTGTCGGAACTCCTGAAGTGTCCTAGCGGTTTGAAGACGTGCAACGATACGTCGACCGAGAGCATTCCAGACGCGCTCGATGGTGTTTAGGTCTGGAGAACAGGCAGGCCACTCTATTCGCCTGATATCTCCTGTTTCAAGGTACTCCCTCACGATAGCAGCTCTGTGGGGCCGTGCGTTATCATCCATCAGGAGGAAGGAGGGACCCACTGCACCCCTGAAAAGGCGGACATACTGATCCAAAATGACGTCCAGATACACCTGACTTGTTAAAGTTCCTCTCAAAGACATGCAGGGGTGTACGTGCACCAATCATAAACCCACACCACACCATCAAATCACGACCTCCATACAGGTCCCTTTCAAGGACATTAAGGGATTGGTATCTGTTTCCTGGTTCACGCCAGATGAAAACCCGGCGAGAATCACTGTTCAGACTGTATCTGGACTCGTCCGTGAACATAACCTGGGACCACTGTTCCAATGACCAAGTACTGTGTTCTTGACACCAGGCTTTGTGGGCTGTCCTGTGACCAGGGGTCAGTGGAATGCACCTTGCAGGTCTCCGGGCGAATAAGAGATGTCTGTTCAGTCGTCTGTAGACTGTGTGTCTGGAGACAACTATTCCAGTGGCAGCGATAAGGTCCCGAGCAAGGCTACCTGCAGTACTCCGTGGCCGTCTGCGGGCACTGATGGTGAGATATCGGTCTTCTTGTGGTGTTGCACACTGTGGACTTCCCGTACTGTTGCGCCTGGACACGTTTCCTGTCTGATGGAATCGCTGCCATAATCTTGAGCCCACACTTTGTGGCACACGGAGGGCCCGTGCTACGACCTGCTGTGTTTGACCAGCCTCCAGTCGCCCTAGAATTCTACCCCCCATAACGTCATCGATATGTGTTCTTTGAGCCATTTTCAACACACAGTCACCATTAGCACGTCTGAAAACGTCTGCACACTTACTCGCTGCACCATACTCTGACATGCACCAACACACCTTTGCGTATGTGGACTGATGCCAGCGCTACCGTGCGATGACCGCAAGTCAAATGCACCGCATGGTCATGCCCCGAGGCGATTTAAACCCGCGAACCGCCCACCAGAGCGTTGTTTCACCATGTATCAGCATTATCCCTAATTTATGAGCATAAGTGTAGATCCTGAATTCCCTGAATATATCCATGATTTGCAATCCGATATGCGCCTTGAGCAGTAGCGGCTCGCACAGAACAATCGATTGCTAGATTGTGGTAGCAGGATACGATCTTCGGCCGTTCTCCACTTTTAGGGAAATCACAGAAAACCTAAATCAGGAAGCCTGACCCGGGTTTGAACCGTCGTCCTCCCGAATGCGAGTCCATTGTGCTAACCATTCCGTTACGTCGCTTGGTAAGGTAGGGTTTGGCAAGCTCGAAGACAAGTAGTAGGAACTCTCGCCTTGTGCGGTCAGGCATTGCCTTGGTGAAATGTGAGCTGATGATAGCTTTTCACGAAAGACAACAACACGAGGCATAGAATACCGTCGACGCACTGCTGTGCTGTAAGGGTCGCTCGGATTACGACTAAAGGGCTGCTCCTATGACATAAAATGGCACCCCAGACCCCTACTGTCTGGGGCGTCTCCAGACGCGTCTTCGGTTCGGAACCTCATTGGCTGGACTAGATTTGTCTTCAGTGACGAGTTCCTTAGCGAAATGAGCCCCAATTACCAGCGACCAATATTCCATCGCTAGTTTTCATTTATTTGAAATCCTCAGAAAAATATGGATGGACTGTGGTTTAGTAGAAGCAAAAGAGAACAATAAGAGCGGAACACAAAAATGTTCTCAGATTGAAAAGGGTTTGATACAGCCTCTTTCCTCTATTGTTCAAATTGCGTGTAAAAGTAATGAAGAACATAAAAAATGGATAAGCAGCGGAACACAAAACCTGGGTCAGGAACTTCAGTTTTAATATTCGCTGTAACAGTGCTATCCTCATTTAAACGGACTTTTTGAATGCAGTGAACATCCTACTCTGCACAGAATATTGGTTAAGAACTAACTAAAGAAGGGCTAAAGGGCTGAAGAGCACCAGAAATGAGATCAGTAATAAACGTAACATCAGAAATGTGAAGAACATAGCAGATGAAGTGAAGCAGTTTTGCTACCTGGGAAACAGAGTATTTCATGACGCACTAACTAAGGAAGATAAAAGAAGCGAATAACCCAGACAAAGATGACATTTCTGGGCAAAACAATTCTACTGGTATCAAAAATAAGATTTAATTAAACAAAATGCTGAGAATGTACGTATGGAACGCAGTATAATAAGGAACTTAACAATGAATTGAGGGAAGACCGAAAATGTAGAGAACGGAAGCATTTGAGATATGGTGTAACAGAAGTATGCCTAAAATTAAGTTAACTGATAAGATAAGAAATGAGGAGGTTCTATGCAGAACGGCCGAGGGAATGAAAATGTGGAAACAATAAAGAGAAGCAGAGATAATGTGATAAGAGATTTGTTAAAATTTTAAGGAATAACTACTGTGGTGTTACAGGGAGTAGTAAATGACAGTAACTGTAGGGGAGGACACAATTCGATTAAGTAGAAATAACTAAGGGCGTTGGATCTAAGCAAAATGAAGAGAATGGTGAAGTGTACAAAATCGTTACTGGCTGCTCAATCCGAATGGAAGACACATTAACCGAAAAGAGGAAAGGTCTTCCACCACTATTGTTAGTACTGATGCCGTGTAAATAGGACCTCAGTTTAAGAAGTCGAATGTATATTCCTCCTCCAGCCCACAAACAACACAATAGGTTAATGTCGACAGATATTGCTATTCGGAAGCACTAAAACGTAGTATTTTTTTCCATTAAACTGATTTGTTACAATAATAAGAACGACTCTGCTCAAGTCTGTTAACTAATTAACATCTGACACTGGGCGATTTTGAAGCTTCTCCGCGCCTAATACCGGCTGCTCTTACCTCGAACTTGCTTCTCGGGCGGCAGAAGTGTTTGAGCCTCCTTTTCCGCCGCCGGGTAATATCGTTTACTCAGGAGGGCCCGGAACTCGTAACTTGCGCCAAGTCCCCCCACCAAAACTTGCACTCCAAGTCCCGCAGGACTTTCTGCGCTCCATGGCTCGTTGCCGAGGCTCCACGATTCCCTGAGGACCCAAACCACCCGCGTCTCTTCCGGTGGGAACTCAAGAGTTCAATGTCCCGTTGACTTCAGGGTCATTAGAGTACTCCCTCAAAACTGGCAACGATAGTGTTAAAAATTATCCTGAGATTCATCTGGGAACCACAAGGTACCAATACCGAAAGGCCAAGACAGAGACTTGTACCCGTCATTTTCCGAAAACTGTACCTGCTTCTTCGAGCTTAAATACTTCTTGGAAATTCAACACCAAGGTATCTCAACCGCTCGCTCGACGAAAGATCAGTACCCAAAGTCTGTAAAGTTGCACAGGTCACACCAAATTTCAAGAAAGGTAATAGGAGTAATCCACTAAATTGCAGGCCCGTACCACTAGCGTCGATATGCAGCAGGAGTTTGGAGCATATATTATGTTGGAGCATTATGAATTACCTCGAAGAGGATGGTCTATTGACACACAGTCAACACTGATTTAGAAACCATCGTTCTTGTGAAACACAATAGAAGTTTATACACACGAAGTGTTGAGTGTTATTGACAAGGGATTTCAAATTGATTCCGTCTTTGTACATTTCCAGAAGGCTTTCGACACTGTACCACGCAGGCGGCTTATGGAATATCGTCTCGGTTGTGCGAGTGCGTTCATGATATCCCGTCAGAGGGATCACAGTTCGTAGTAATTGACGGAAAGTCATCGGGTAAAACAGAAGTGATTTCTAGCGTTCCCCAAGGTAGTGTTGCAGACACTCTGCTGTTCCTTATCTGTATAACGATTTAGGAGACAATCTGAGCAGCTATCTTAGGTTGTTTTCAGATGATGCTGTCGTTTGTCGTCTAGTAAACACGTCAGAAGATCAAAACAAATTGCAAAACGATTTAGAACAGATATCTGTATAGTGCGAAAATTGGCAATAGACCCTAAATAATGAAAACAATGTTGTGGGGAAGGCAGACCAAAGACTGCGTTTTATTGGCAGAACACATAGAAAATGTAACAGATCTACTAAAGGAACTGCCTACACTATACTTGTCCGTTCTCTTTTGTAGGTTTGCTGCGCGATCTGGGTCCCTTACCATATTGAATTAACAGAGAATATCCAGAAAGTTCGAAGAAGAGCAGCACGTTTTATATCATCGCGAAATAAGGAAGAAAGTGTCACGGACATGATAAAGAATTTTTTAGCGGACATCATTAAAAGAAAGGCGTTTTTCGTTGCGGCACGTTCGTATCAAATTAATTTACGTTAGCCGGCCAGGGTGGCCGAGCGGTTCTAGGCGCTACAGTCTGGAACCGCGCGACCGCTACAGTCGCAGGTTCGAATCCTGCCTCGGGCATGGATGTGTGTGATGTCCTTAGGTTAGTTAGGTTTAAGTAGTTCTTAGTTCTAGGAGACATGATCTCAGAAGTTAAGTCCCATAGTGCCCAGAGCCATTTTTTTGAATTCGCGCTAGAAGATAGGCAACACAACGAACTGACTTCTTAAGGCTGTTTCGCCTTCCCAGGCGATTCGTGCCAGCGACTTCAATGAAATGCAATCACGTACTGACGTATGTCGCTTCACAAGCGTGTGCGTATATCGAGCACTTGTAATGTGGGTTAGAAACTTGGTGGGAGTGATTCTGTACCCGCCGATACCTGTTCATTTTCTGTGTGTTTTGTAGTTGCCACACGGTCGTCTTCTGAGAGCACAATGATACTTGCAGGGGTTGGAGAAAAATGTGGAAAGTCAGCGATAAATACCTGCTTGAACATAAATGCAGGTGTTAGCCAAGCCAGCGGGTTGCGTCGTAGTATCTGATCACCCACGGCACCTGTGCATTTTTCTCAATGCGTTGCAAGAGTCAGGAGTGGTCAGAAGTGTTCTGTGTAGTCGTGAGGGTACTATTTCGGAGTTAAGTGAACTCGAAAGTGGACAAATAGTTGATATTCTTATGACGAGTGCTTCCGTAAGCAACGGAACCTACGTGTATGGTGTTTAAAGAGGCACCATATCGAAGATCTATAAAGCATACAGGGAAAGCCGAAAAGCATCATCCGCTAAGTCACAACAGGATAAAAGTGCGTGTTGAGTGATGCTGACAGAAGGTAAAGGAGGACTGGACACAAAATAAGAGGACGGCTGCTGCAAAAGTCACTACAGAATTGAATGTCGCACTCGCTAACATTGTCAGGACGAAAACAACACGAAGGGGGCTCCGTAAGCAGTGAACTGCAGGGTGAGTTCGAATTTCAGATCCATGCATCAGTGATGGAAATGCCCATAACAGCAAAAGGTGATGCCGAAGCCACAAAATTTGGTGGTCGCATCAGTCTTGTTTGGCAATGTTTCCGACTTCTGGTCGACTTTACGTCACAAGAGTAAAAAATGATGGTGAGGGATGGGGGAGGGAGTGGGGGGGGGGGTAAATGATGATTTGAGCAGTCATATCGTGGTATTTCATTAATCCCATGGTTATTCTGCAAGGTAGCGTTACTGCCAAAGATTAGGCGACCCTTTGGGTTCGTCAGGTCCATCCCAGAGGACAACGTCTCTTGGCCAATGGTGATGCTGTGTTCCGAGGCGTTTGGTCCCTAGTTCACATAGCTCGAATCGTCCAGGTTTTGTGAGCGCGAGGATAAATTGTAGCATCTCCCCTCGCCACCACAGTCACCAGACGTCAATATTATTGAGCCTTTTTGGTCTGCTTTGCAGAGAAGCGTGCGGGATCGTCGTCCACAACCATCTTCGCTACCTGGACTTGCCACTACTTTTCAGCAAGAATGGTATAAAATTATCATGAGAACCATACATGCATTTCGAGACGACTGAAGCAATTTAAAATGCCAACGGGTTTCCTACACCGTGTTAAGCATGGTGACGTGTTTCCGTGCTGCCATAGTTTTGTTCAACTCCTGCATGAATAATCTTGTACAGTTTGTCTTTCGTTTGCGAGATCAGTTGGGATTAAGCTTGCAGAGTAGTTGACGGACGAGGCTTTAAGTATTGCCAGCCTCTGTGACCTAAATTCATTTTGAGGGGAAAACGAATCCTTGTGCAAGAATGAGGAGTACAAATCTAGTTCACTAACGTGAAAATGGTTCAAATGGCTCTGAGCACTATGGGACTTGACTTCTTAGGCCATCAGTCCCCTAGAACTTAGAACTACTTAAACCTAAATAATCTAAGAACATCACACACATCCATGCCCAAGGCAGGACTCGAACCTGCGACCGTAGCGGTCGCACGGTTCCAGACTGTAGTGCCTAGAACCGCTCGGCCGCCTCGGCCGACCACTAACTTGAATCGGTTGAATTACTTATCTAAATTCGGCCAGAATATGTTCTTTTCTCGCTTTTACCCCGGTATATCCAGTAGCGAAGTCTTGTATTCCAGGATGACGGTCGGGGCTGTGTGTCTGTGTGTGTAGGGCAGAGGTGGGGTCAGGAGCCACAGACAAGGCGAGACTGGAAGGCCAGCGCATCCAACGTCTATTGTCTGACCGCATGGTCTGGATGCACACCCAGCGCACGTTTTAGTCGGTTACAGGGACAACGCCATCTGCAGGATAAAAGTTAATTGAATAAAGGTGACAAAGTAGAGATGACAGCGGAACTCGGTGCTTGCAGACGTCGGAGAAAATAAACATAACTGGAGATAACGAGGGAATGCTTTCAAAGAGGGACTTTCTTACTAAACTCCAGGAAATAGCCGAAGAAAAAAAAATTACAGAACTGGAATATGCGGTCCGTTCTGTAGACATTCCTTTAGACTCTGGACAGTGGCTCCATCCGGATAGTACTACAGAAGGAAGCTACAAACGTAAGGAATATCAAATATGGGTCAATACTGATGGGAGTTATGCGGATCAGGAGTGGCAGTAATCACTAATGGCACACTTCCCTGTCAGTTAAAGCACAGATTAAAGAATCAGTGCGCCAATAGCCAAGCAGGACAATTAGCCACCTTCCATGCCCTAGAGAAATGACATCGCTTTTGAGAAGCAAGTGTTAAAAACACAGCTTAATACTCACGAACAGTTATATAATACTCGATTCGTTAAAAAATTCAGGAATCATAGTTAGTTGATAGTTGAAATCAAAAACAAAATTGGGAAATTGCTTGAGAGAAAATAGCATCATAATTTCTAATGGATAAAACCTCGTATAGGAACTGTTGGGACTGAATCAGCAGATAAGCTCCCCAAACAAGCAGCTAGAGATAAAATAACAGAAAGCTACAACAGAATTCGTTCATCTGCGATAAAAAGATAATTAAGATGCAGTTCGAAAGCAATATGGAAAACAGAATGGACTGGACCAAAAAATTGACAATTACGACAGAATTTTTCCCGATTGTTCAGTATGGTCTTTCCATAATATTACCATTGTCATCTAACCATACAACTACGTTAACCTTGCACGGAAAATTAATGACTTATTTCTGCACAGAGGCTGAGCAAATAGCATTATGGGTGTCCCGTGAAATTAATAACGAGAGATATCCACTAAGGGAGAGTCAATAAACCGACGTCAGTAAAACTACCCTGGAAAGACTTGCACAACTTTTGTAATGTAAGAAATATTTCCAACATATAAGTACATTACTTGTCGAAGTTCAAAAACGATACATAGTTCTATCAGAAAGCATTAGGTAGTGTATACGCAACGATCTGAAACATACTGAAATGTACTGTTATAATTAATAGTGCGGTTGTAATTCGGTAACGGTCCTTGCACGACAGGGCGCGGTACCAATATGTTCGAGAAAATGACGCGTGGAAACGCGATTTTTCACGGTCATATCTCTGGTTGTACTGATCACAGAGATAAGAGTTCCATTCTTCTGGAGAGTCCTCATCGTAGCGAACATTTGTACACCTACTTGAAGAACGAACATGCTGTAGCTATCGTAAGGTACGGGGTCAAAATTAAAAAATTTACACTTCCTCCAGCCCAGGCAAACTGAGCAAATCGGTTGCTTGTTTTGTATTAGATGTGGTCAGAGACGATCCTTAGACGACTTATAATTAAGATACAAATCGTAAACCTGGCGTTTTCGATGTATTGCGATCGATGAGCAAAGTATCCAGAAAAAATGTGAAGCATACCATTTATCTGTTATTTATCTGTGTCAAAGTATATAAATTTGCCGAAGTATATACATAAACTGTGAAAACTTTACTGACGTATAGGATTCGTTTTATATAAAGAGCACACACTGCAGTAGCAGGTAAAAGAAGGGAACCAGGGGATAAATACTCTCATAGGAGCACAAAAAAGTCGAATATTGTATGTTCTTCTTTATAAGACAGAAGTGGGTTGAACCTGCTGCCTCAATCATTTCGCCTTCCTCATCAAAGTTGTGGCGTGCGAACATAATCACGCTTTTTTGTGTTAAAAGAGAACAGCAGAGAGACAGTGATCGCGGAAGATAGTGGAGACGGTATTAGTGAGAAAGACGAGACTGTCATGGTGTTAGACAAATAGTGGCAGTGTAAAAGAAAGAGAGGTGGATGAAGGCAATACCTGTGGGAGCCAAGGAGAGAGGAGATGTTGATGTTCAGTCAGAGACAGAGAGATGGATAGAGATAGAAGCAGTGAGAGCAAAAGAGAGAGGAGAAAATGGAAATGAAAAACACAGATGAATGAAGACCATACAAAGGATTGGGGAAGGGGGTGGTCTGGGCCCTCCCATACCGGCGAACCTTATCATGTAGCTGTAGGGATGGTCGTAGAAGAAAAGTAAATTAGACCCCTCAGAATTTTTGAACTGGCGAAGTATGGTGTAGATAGTGACAGTGAGAAAGAAGGACTAAAGGAGACAGTGTAAGTGAGAGAGAAGGCAGTGGCACTGGAATATACTGTAAACCAATGGGAGAGAAAGAAGACAGTGGGAGAGACATGTAATGCCTATATTATAGACAGTGGCAGTGAGGGGGAGATGCTGAGTACGAAGGATTAACTACAAAGAGAGACTGAGTAAAAGGATTTAAAATGTTCTGTGTTAGAAGAGCACGAATATGTTGGCATGACAAAGTTCTTGGTGAGGAAGGCGGAATGGTGTGTGAAGCAACCGTTCCGCTCCCCCTCTTTTCTTTCAAAGCGCTTTGAACAGGAACGTACCGGTATTGGCCTTTTGTAGTCTGACAGAAGCATTTTCCGCTAGTATTTAATTTTATTCAAATGGTTCAAATGGCTCTGAGCACTATGGGACTTCTGAGGTCATAAGTCCCTTAGAACTTAGAACTACTTAAACCTAACTAACCTAAGGACATCACACACATCCATGCCCGAGGCAGGATTCGAACCTGCGACGGTAGCGTTCGTGCGGTTCCAGGCTGTAGCGCCTAGAACCGCTAGGCCACACCGGCCGGCTAATTTTATTCATTACGTATTTTATATAAGGACCAAACTCAAACACGTAATATTATAAATAATGTAAGGGAGCACGTTGCAAAAGTAAATGTTTCTGCGGCAGCTGAATCTTCGTCGATTCTGCTGGCACTTTCCGCCTCTCCGTGGCTATTAAATTAAACTGATTATCGCTCCATAACCAAAACCATAAACGAAATAAAATATGTCGTGATCTAGGACGTTTTTACGGTCAACCGAATATATCTTCGATTGTTCGAACGAACTTTTCAAGCTGTACTCAATGTCTGAAAAAGGCAACCGGTATCACGCAAGAGCTTCTTCATTTCTAATTATAGTTCCGCTCTTGTTGTTTTGCACATTACGGGATTCTTTCGTATGTCCTTGGTACACGAATTTCCGGTTTATGAATAAAAACTCGAAAGACTGAATGGCGTTTTCAGTTCATTTAGATAGAAAACCGGGAGAGTGATTACAGCTCGTGTGACGATTACTTGAATGATGCTCGCAAACACCACATAGCTACAACAATATTTTATTTACTTACTCAGTCTGCTCTAGTATGATGATCGACACAACGTCTTAGACGGTATATATAATCACTTGATTTTAGTTCAATCCTACGAATACTACAAAATAATAACTGTACATACACTGCTAGGCATGTGGCACGACGTGTCTCCTTACTTTACAACCTTTAAGAAATGCCTGTCCCACGACGTCTGTATGTAAACACTGTTAATATTACAGGTTTTGTTTTATCTCAAAATATATCTAGGTGCCTGTAGATAAAATATTGGGATTGTAAAAATTACGTCTTTCGAGAAATTAAGGTTGTCTGCATGTAACCATGCCCAGCAAACGCGTCTAGTAATCAAGACCGAATTGAACTTACATGTTTTGATGTATCATTCTCCTGTTTTGTATTATCTACAATTTTCGATGTATTAACATCGACCGGCGCTTCATTTGCATGGTGTAATTGAAAGGAAAGCTCCCACACTGTAACTGAAAACAAATGTTTGCCATTCAAGTTAAACATACAACTTAACAGTCTCCTGATTAATACGAGTAGTAAAAATGAAACCCGGAAGTGTGACAGTCACTGCGCATAACAAAGATACGAGCGAACGATTTCCATTGTGGCCACTGACACGTCGGTCGTAAGACGCTCCTGCGAAGTTCAAAAAGTGATGAATGCGTTTTCCGTAGGCGGATGAAAGAAGAGCCAATGTGTATTATCGAGCTCATCACTCAAATTTGGCTCACAGAAGTCGGACACACATATTTTACGCTTTTCATCACCCGAGACAGCGCTCTCATTTTTTCTGGGGTAATTTACTGTTCGTTGTTTATTTGTATACATCAGCCCTTTTGTAAGGAATAACGAATACGAGTGGCTGCTATTTGCAGTCTGTACCCTTTGATCTAGGAATAATTTTTCATCGGTGACGCTTACGTCTGTCGAAACGCATGACCAATCGTGGGGCGACTAATTTTTTTCCGGCTTGTTAAAAGACAACACACAGACATCTTCTCAGAAATGCGATACCGATTACTATGCATCCGTTCTACGTGAAATGTTACATGCTGGCACTAAAGATGGAATGACACTAAAATTTCGAAAGAAAAAATTCCATTTAAAACCAAAAATGCAATCGGGAATGGCCGAAATATATCGGTTCGCGGATAAAATTTCTGTTCTGGATGATAGTACGGCAGATTTAAGAGAGCTGCTTATGATACCGAAGTTAATAACCAATGCCTTCAGCTAAAAATATTCGTGTTTTATTACATTAGGGTCTCAGTGCAGTGGGAGTGGTGTCGGTGGCTACTAATAGAAACTTTCTGGATGCCGGTTTCATTTACAACCACTGTTTCGATCCCAAAAAGAAATCATCAGCAACGGCAGCCGATGACTTCCAGTATAAGTAGGATTACAAATCCTACAGTTATTTCCGGGCATGTCCGGCTTTTCAGGTTTTTTTCTCTGTGCGGCTTTATGTTTTTTTCTAAAATGTTCGGCGTTTTGGTAATGAAGTTACATTTCATCAGATAACGAATTTCAGTGTCGCGTAATTGAACTGAATTATAAGCTGCCGGTCTCGGATAAAAATTTTTCGCGACTTTATCTACCAGTGGTGTAACTGTTTGGAGAAATTGCATTCATAGTCGACCTATACGATACATCGTTTCGAGATATTGTACTTTGTCTAGAATTTTCTCGAAATTTTTGCGCTATGAAACAAAAGTTTCTTAGTCATTTGAGGTTGGAGTTTTCGTATGTTATCGTTTTTAAAAGCTTCGATTGATTCAGTATTTTACAGAAGTACTGTCGCGCTGTACTACTGCATCCTCCTAACTCTCAGCTAAATAGTAGTGACAGCAAAGAAAAGGCAGTGGAAGCTCGGAAAAGACTGAAAACTGTAGGGGCCTGTCAAATGAAAGCGAGACAAATGGAAAAGAGTACATAAACCGTATATTATTTCAAAATAATCGCCAAAACTATTAATACATTTATTCCATTGTGAGAAAAGACGGTTAGTACCTTCATGATTGTACCCAGACGTTCAGCTCTTCGTCCGAAGCGAATCGACGGCCCTGACTGTCTTCGTTGAGGACTCCAGAATTATGGAAATCGCACTGGGAGAAATCGGGACTGTAGGGAGGACGAGTAAGGGTTTCCCAGCGAAACTTCTGCACTGTACTCTAAACAACCTTGGCAACATGTGGGCGGGCCTGCAAGCTTAAATCTAGTATCAATAAAACACCATTTTATGTGCACAATACTACTTGTCGTTTTTTGTCCTACAGTAAAGACAGCACTTCAGATTTGGAAAAGTTGTTATGGCGGCAAATTCCGTACAGGTCAGCGTGGAAAAGCAGTATTCACTCGACTGAAGGAACACCATAGAATTTGTAAACATAGCAAACGAGGCTTTACTTTTGCAGGCCCGCTGCTTTCAGAAGGCCATAGTTACAAGTGAAACTATATAACTATTTTTTTGTTACACACTGAGCAACAGAATTTTTCTTGACAAAGACAACTCAAAATTAACCTATTCTTTATTACCCACAATACACAAACCCAACGCAATCTGACTGCTATACATTAACAATATGAATTCCAATAATTAACACAAAATGCAAGAATTCCTAACAATAAAAATGGTTCAAATGGCTCTGAGCACTATGGGACTCAACTGCTGAGGTCATTAGTCCCCTAGAACTTAGAACTAGTTAAACCTAACTAACCTAAAGACATCACAAACATCCATGCCCGAGGCAGGATTCGAACCTGCGACCATAGCGGTCTTGCGGTTCCAGACTGCAGCGCCTTTAACCGCACGGCCACTCTGGCCGGCTAACAATAAAACCAATCCAAAAAATACACTACTGGCCATTAAAATTGCTACACCAAGAAGAAATGCAGATGATAAACGGGTATTCATTGGGCAAATATATTATACTAGAACTGACATATGATTACATTTTCACCAAATTTGGGTGCAGAGATCCTGAGAAATCAGTACCCAGAACAACCACCTCTGGCCGCAATAACGGCCTTGATACACCTGGTCAGTAAGTCAAACAGAGCTTGGATGGCGTGTACAGATACAGCTGCCCATGCAGCTTCAACACGATACCACAGTTCATCACGAGTAGTGACTGGCGTATTGCGACGAGCCAGTTGCTCGGCCACCACTGACCAGACGTTTTCAATTGGTGAGAGATCTGGAGAATGTGCTGGCCAAGGCAGCAGTCAAACATTTTCTGTATCCAGAAAGGCCCGTACAGGACCTGCAACATGCGGTCGTGCATTATCCTGCTGAAATGTAGGGTTTGGCAGGGATCGAATGAAGGGTCGGGCCACGGGTAGTAACACATCTGAAATGTAACGTCCACTGTTCAAAGTGTCGTCAATGCCAACAAGAGGTGACCGAGACGTGTAACCAATGGCACACCATACCATCACGCCGGGTGATACGGCAGTATGGCGATGACGAATACACGCTTCCAATGTGCGTTCACCGCGATGTCGCCAAAGACGGATGCGACCATCATGATGCTGTAAACAGAACCTGGATTCATCCGAAAAAATTTTACCATTCGTGCACTCAGGTTCGTCGTTGAGCACACCATCGCAGGCGCTCCTGTCTGTGATGCAGCGTCAAGGGTAACCGCAGCCATGGTCTCCGAGCTGATAGTCCCTGCTGCTGCAAACGTCGTCGAACTGTTCGTGCAGATGATTGTTGTCTTGCAAACGTCCCCGTCTGTTGACTCAGGGATCGAGTCGTGGCTGCACGATCCATTACAGCCATGCGGATAAGATGCCTGTCATCTCGACTGCTAGTGATACGAGGCCGTTGGGTACGCATTTCTCCTCCTTACACGAGGCATCACAACATTTCACCAGGCAACGCCGGTCAACTGCTCTTTGTGTATGAGAAATCGTTTGGTAACTCTCCTCATGTCAGCACGTTATAGGTGTCGCCACTGGCGCCAACCTTGTGTGAATGCTCTGAAAAGCTAATCATTTGCATATCACAGCATCTTCTTCCTGTTGGTTCAATTTCGTGTGTATAGCACGTCATCTTCTTGGTGTAGCAATTTTAATGGCCAGTAGGGTATGAAGTTAAAAAAGTATGAAACTACCTCCAACTCTATTAATTGCCTAAACTCATTTGAATTACGAATCCTAACAATATAAACCCCATTCTTTTTCGGAAGTCACTTACCTCACAGAAAATCTTCATAACACGAACTACACGCGTTACAGCAAGTAGCAACAACAGCCAGCTGAATAAAAAGATTCTAACTACTATAGGCTAACTACTAGGAGGCATATGGTTAGCGAAAGAAAGATTTTGTTGAAGATCAAACGACGTATTTAGAAAATTTTTCATTATTCATGTGACATCTAGTTCCAAAAATTATGTAGTTGTCAATAATACCACTGCCCGTATATTATCAACCAAACATCCATCATCACACATTTCCTTGCGTATTTTCTTATAAACACATCATTTCATCTCACTTTACAATGCATGTCCTACCAACACAGAGTCTCCACTAAGAATATCATGTCCATACACTTCCCTATCAACTTGTTAACTCCTAGTCCGTCCACCCACAGAATCTCTTGCCGAGGGGGCAAAGCGCTGTCAGCGATATTAACACAGTCTATAGCACCGCCAACATACAAACAGGCTACTTACACAAGGTACAGCATTAAGTTTTACATCACGTTCATAAAAGGAGGAAGATTAACTACCTTGAAATAGCGGAAAGTAAGAAACAAACGTCCACTTTCCCAAGCTTACTACTGAATTACCAGGCACAGTGCCCTCACTAGCCACTTCTAACTGCGGGTGCTACTCATAACCCCAGCGAGATCACGATGTAAATTAACACATGCCTCATTTTTCCGCTTTATTTCAATCAGCGTAGTTTCACATGCCCTGTTAAAAAGTACTTCGTCTAATCACAACTACTTCACCTACCTGCTTAAACTCACGTGTATCTCTTGTGTATCTTACCACTTTCTAATATTGGACCTGTTAAAGACAAAATTATTTTGCTGAGCCACTCACTTGGTACACGTCGCCATAGTTTATTGTTCAACTTACTTTCTTCTCAGGACAAATGTTATAATTTAGAATAGTTTTTATTATTTAATGTTTTATATATTTTATGTAAGTTCGATAGATTTACAGTGCGTTTTCACTGAAATAACTGCTGTCGTTTTAGTCCTAAATCAAACATCAACAATTGCCTTATTTGGAAACCAACTGCTATATTCTGTAGATCCAGTGGTTTGAAATTGACATGATCGTACAAAAACTACACAGGCCTGGTGATGGTGTAACAGCCGAAACTGTGTTTATAAAATAAATTGAAAATACTATATAATATTACACCAGTGGCGAACGTGTTTTCATTCATAATTTATAAAATATTCCACCGATAGTCGACAAAAAAATTCTGGAAAGGAAAGACATCCCATAATACAAATCTGTTTTTTAATAGTATATGTCCTGTTAACGCAGGAAGCGTTGAGTAAAAATAAGAAAGTTTCCAGATGCGTCTTAATTTCACCAAACATTCTGCGACGTTCCCACTGTTTACCACCAAGCCTGTTGGAAAGTATGACTTGTCACGGATAGCCACTGAAGTTCTAATATTCCTTTCCGTTTCCATTCGGTGTCAGTTAGATGATTAAAAATGAAATAAATGTCAACTATTTGCTACGTCTCACTTACTTTGCTGGGTCTGTGTATTATTTTTTTCTGTTGTAGGAAAGTTCTTTTAGAATGTAAATGTCTTAGGATTAAAGGAGACCACATACGGAAAAGCAGACAGACACACACACAGATATATATATATATATATATATATATATATATATATACATGAGCGCGCGCGCGCGCGCGCGCGCGCGTACGCCCCTACATGCGTGTGTGTTTGTGTGTTTTACTCTAGGTCGTCAAAGGATAACACCGAAAAGTAGCAAGTTCTCTTTCTTTGTGTGTGCCTATCGACAACTCAACGCTTCTTCTATTCAATGGGTGGCCTCCTTTAAACCAAAATTATTATTCTCTCCCGTCTGATGCTAGGATGGAGCAGATAGCCGGCAGTTTTCTGTAACGGTAGGACAGTACGGCAGTTTTGATAGTTGCACAGTTATCAAGTGCGACCCAAATCAGTTCTCTTATGAAGTTGACACGTACACCATGTCTACAGCGGTTCAACTACGCTACTCCGATTGAGACATGTTTCAACCACTAGGTCCAAACTTTCGATATTAACTCGTGACAATGTTCTAAGAGACACCTCCACAATAATCACGATCGAAATGGGAAGTATCTTATTTACACACGAATAAGTTAGGTAGCTTCTTTCGTGCACTGCTCCACGTGTACAGAAGAGCACATTACGTTCTCAAGCATGTATATGATTTGTTGATGATTCTGCACGTACCGACCTTCTTCTTCTCGGTTAAACATCGTCCTCCCGCATGAGATGATTTCGACAGGTATGACAGCAGACCGCCTACTTACCCCAGATTTAATCGTACTGTCGATATGCACACTTACCTTCTCATTAAAAAAAGAGGGATGATTCAACAGCAGCCGGCCGGAGTGGCCGAGCGGTTCTAGGCGCTACAGTCTGGAACCGCACGACCGCTACGGTCACAGGTTCAAATCCTGCCTCGGGCATGGCTGTGTGTGATGTCCTTAGGTTAGTTAGGTTTAAGTAGTTCTAAGTTCTAGGGGACTCATGACCTCAGCAGTTAAGTCCCATAGTGCTCATAGCCATTTGAACCATTTTTTTTTTTGATTCAACAGCGATAAGCGTAGAACGATAAAATAAAAAACGAAGTCTGGGTCACATTTCAAGTAATCACCTATGCTACAGTGCAGAAAACGCTCAAAAGAAGCCTCGATGTACTATCTCGTTGATTGCATGTAGACGTTGTCTGACTGACTAAATTTACGTCGTCTCCATAGTCGTCTTACGTACAGGGATTGGGCATCTCCCTGTTCCGTCTTCACAGAGTTTGTGACAACCGTTTCCTCGGGCGACCTCCGCCTTCCTCCTTTAGGGATGTAGTTCAGGTTTTTCTTTCGTAGTATTTCGCCTTTAATTCTCACGTTTTTTTTCAATCCATCTCGTGTACTGAACAATTTCATCAATAATAGTACCTACATTCCTCTCACTACGAACATTTTTGTAATAATTTAATCTCTTCTTGTGCAAAGTTTCACCTTTCCTCAGTATTATTATCTATGTGGCATCTTATAGTTTATTTGTCAAACCCCAGCTTCCGTGGAACAGCAATAAAATCGTGACAGTTTCATAAGAGTTTTTGTGTTTCGTTGTTACATGTTCTATTTATTGTTCCAGATATTAGTAGAAATTCCGGAAGCTCTTCGTACAGTCATACACTATGTGATCAAAAGTATCCGAACATCTACCTGAAAAGTTCGTGGCGCCCTCCATCGGTAATGTTGGAATTCAATATGGTGTGACAGCTTCAACTCTCGCAAGCGTACGTTCAATCAGGTGCTGGGAGGTTTCTTGGAGAATGGCAGCCCATTTTTCACGAAGTGCTGCACTGAGGAGAGGTATCCATGTCGGTTGGTGAGCCCTGGCACGAAGTTGGTGTTCCAAAACATCCCAAAGGATTCAGATAATGATTCTGTGCAGGTCAGTCCATTACAGGGATGTTATTGTCGCGCACCCACTCCGCCACAGGCCATGCATTATGAACAGGCGCTCGATC
Source organism: Schistocerca nitens (assembly GCF_023898315.1). Lineage (NCBI taxonomy): Eukaryota > Metazoa > Arthropoda > Insecta > Orthoptera > Acrididae > Schistocerca > Schistocerca nitens. The sequence goes on from NC_064614.1 coordinate 1,222,285,513, forward strand.
GTGTTGAAAGATGCAATCGCCATCCCCGAATTGCTCTTCAACAGTGGGAAGCAAGAATGTGCTTAAAACATCAATGTAGGCCTGTGCTGTGATAGTGCCACGCAAAAACAAGGGGTGCAAACCCCCTCCGTGAAAAACACGACCACACCAACACACCATCGCCTCCATATTTTACTGTTGGCACTACACACGCTGGCAACCGACGTTCACCGGACATTCGCCATACCAACACCCTGCCATCGGATCGCCACATTGTGTACCATGATTCACCACTCCACACACCGTTTTTCCACTGTTCAGTCGTCCATCGTTTACGCTCCTTACACCGATGGAGGCGTCGTTTGGCATTTACCGGCGTGATGTGAGGCTTATGAGCAGCCACTCGACCATGAAAACCAAGTTTCCTCACCTCGCGACTAACTGTCATAGTACTTGCAGTGGATCCTAAAGTAGTTTGGAACTCCTGTGTGATGGTCTGGATAGATGTCTGCCTATTACACATTACGTCCCTCTTCAACTGTCGGCGGTCTCTGTCAGTCAACAGACGAGGTCGACCTTTCCGCTTTTGTGCTGTACGTGTCCCTTCACTGAAACAGTGGACCTAGGGATGTTTAGGAGTGTGAAATCTCGCGTACAGACGTATGACACAAGTGACACCCAATTGAGATTGTCAAAGTCCGTGAGTTCTGCAGAGCGCGCCATTCTGCTCTCTCACGATGTCTAATGACTACTGACAAGGGAACCTCCCCATCGCACCCCCCTCAGATTTACTTATAAGTTGGCACAGTGAATAGGCCTTGAAAAACTGAACACACATCAATCGAGAAAACAGGAAGAAGTTGTGTGGAACTATGAAAAAATGAGCAAAATATATAAACTGAGTAGTCCATGCGGAAGATAGGTAACATCAAGGATAATACAAGCACAGGAGCGTTGTGGTCCCATGGTTAGTGTAAGCAGCTGCGGAACCAGAGGTCCTTGGTTCAAGTCTTCACTCGAGTGAAAAGTTTAATTTTTTATTTTCAGTTTATGTGACAAACTATTATGTTTTCATCAGTTTTTTGGGAGTGATTATCACGTCCACAAGAAAACCTAAATCGGGCAAGGTAGAAGACTCTTTTTACCCATTCGCCAAGTGCACATTGGAGAGGCACGTCCTTTCGTCTACTAATCGCACGGTTTTGCGGTGCGGTCGCAAAACACAGACACTAAACTTATTACAGTGAACGGTGACGTCAATGAACGAACGGACAGATCATAACTTTGCAAAAATAAAGAAAATAAATTTTCCACTCGAGGGAAGACTTGAACGAAGGACCTCTCGCTCCGTGGCTGCTCACGCTAACCACCGGACTACGACGCTTCTGCGCTTATCGTCTCCTTGAAGTTGCCTATGTTACACATGAACTACTCAGTTTGTATATTTTGCTTATTTTTTCATAGTTCCACACAACTTCTTCCTGTTTTCTCGATTGATGTTTGTTCAGTTTTTCAAGGCCTATCCACTGTACCAACTTATAACTAAATCTGAGAGGGGTGCGATGGGGAGGTTCCCTTGTGAGGTCGCTGACATGGAGTACCTGGCAGTAGGTGCTGCACAATGCACCTAATAAGAAAAACATATGTTTTTGGGGGTGTCCGAATACTTTTGATCGCGTAGTGTAGCTCGTGTCGGAGCCCAGATACTGAGCCGCGCGGGGTAGCCGTGCGGTCGAGCCGCCTTGCCACGGTTCGAGCGGCTCTCCCCATCGAGGTCTTCCGTCGGCCATGGATGTGTGTGTGTTGTCCTTAGCTTTAGTTAGTTTAGGTTAGGTTAAGTAGTGTGTAAGCCTAGGGACCGATGACCTCAGCAGTTTGGACCCATAGAAACTTCCCACAAATTTCCAGTTTCCAAATACTGAAATGTGACAGTTGTTCAACTATTTCGTCGTCCATTACAATGTTCGACGCTAACTTTCGTGTTAGGTAGCAATGCTTTGTGACCGTATTTTGTTCATATTTGGCTTAGCCGATTTGTTGGTAGCTGCAGGTCATCTTTTTTTTTGTATGATTATTTTATCATCAGTAAATAAGATTCCAGTTAGATTAGTGCGTTTTTCTAATTTAATTCCTGGATAATTTTCTGAGTTCAGATTACTAAGATCATTGTAGTTTTAAGTATTGAAAAGATTGGTCGAAAGAGAACGGCCTTGTTTCACACGTTTCTACATCTGCATATATACTCCGCTAGCCACCAAGCGGTGTGTGGAGGAGAGCACAATTCGCGCCAAAGTCATATTCCCCCCCCCCTCCCCCTCCCTCTGTTCCACTCGCGGATCGCGCGAGGGAAAAAAGACTGTCTGAACGCCTCATCTGTCCTTTCCTGTATTTATTGCCATTCTTGTTTCGCAATACAAATTTTTGATTGCCCTTGTGGGATGTTGCAGGCAACGACTATCATTGATTATCGGCAGTGTTGAGATCAACTCGATCCGAAGTTTTTTTCGAAGTCTATGAAAGCAATGTGAAAGATTAAATTCTCCTCGCTTTACAAAGACTCGTTTTATTGTAAAAAGGCTATTGATGTCTCATTTATAAAGTGAATATTCAAAAAAGTCTACATTTTTCATTACGACCTAGAGTAAACGGGATTGTCAGTCACCCGCAGTCAATGTTTCTCATGCAACCGTTTGCTAGGTGCCTACTGTGCAGGACACAGAACCAGGAGAGAGGTTTCTAGGAACCGATACAACGTCGGACAACAACGAACCGTGTAACAGCAACGAGACAGGAGCTGTCTTCTGTGGTGTTCGCTGGTTCCGGGAAATGCAGCTACACGCTGCCTCCGCTTTGTAGTGCTATTAGCTAGACAGTAGTCGGGGGGGAGATTGGCGCTCCCGACAAGTAGGGCGTTGACCGATAGCGCTCGAAGTCCACCGTAGGCCCGCATACACTTAACGACGACAACGCGCGGCTGACGACCGTACCGATAACAAGTGCGACGGTGTTTACTACCACGCGACTGCCACTACTGTGGTTAATGTACCGAAAGGGAACCACGCAGGAACATTTTGAAGAATTTAAAATTATTACTCTTCGAGGTTTATACAGGTTGAAAATTATTTAAACCGACGAACTCCGAGAGGTTGCACTTGACACCGAAACAAATGTTATTATCGAATGTCTTATTTCCCTGAGAGGATTTGGTAAACAGGTAAGGAAGTTTTCTCTGGATGGAAATTAATTAAACCAACGAACATTGGGAGGGTGTATGTGGCAACGAAAACACTTTTCTAATGTGTTATCTTCCGAGGACAAGAAGTAACACATACAGGTTTCGATTCTTGGCTACTAATAGACAACAACGTATTAAAACAACACAATTACTTCAGTTATAGTAGAAATTTAAAAATGCCTCCATTGACTTTCAGACAGAGTTTGACCGGTGGGTCATGTTGTGTCTAACACGGTCAAAGACTGCAGGGAGACCGACAGCGCGACGGACGAAAATATTGCTCAAATTCAGGATTTTTTTTCTCCATACTGAAATGTAGTAGACAAATGGGATTTGCTGCAATGAGTAAAGCACTCATTGAAGAGTTTATTGTATTTATTTTATTGAAAAATGTTAATATCTCACTGTTTAATTGGGATTTAATCGAGGCATCTGTAAAAGGTGGTAAATCGACAGTCGTCGCTGTTACTCCGGTGGTGGTTATCTGAAAAATAGAATTAACGTTATCACCCTGATCCTCATAAGGATTTGCAAATAAATAAATACACACATCAAACAAAGTTTTGCGTCACTTCAGTTCCGGGAGTTCCGGAATCTGTACAGAAAATTGGAATAGAGATCAACATAAACATCATTACCGCCCTTTTTATTGCTCATGAAAACCACACATTACATGTTGTACCACCATACAGCGAGCCCTTCAGAGGTGGTGGTAAAGATGGCTGTACATACCGGTACTTCTAATACCCAGTAGCACGTCCTCTTGCATTGATGCATGCCTGTATTCGTCGTGGCATATTATCCAAAAGTTCATCAAGGCACTGTTGGTCCAGATTGTCCCACTCCTTAACAGCGATTCGGCGTGGCTGGTGGGTCACGTCGTGAATAAACAGCCCTTGTCAATCTATCCCAGGAATGGTCGATAGGGTTCACATTTGGAGAACGTGCTGGCCACTCTAGTCGAGCGATGTCGTTATCCTGAAGGAAGTCATTCACAAGATGTGCACGATGGGGGCGCAAATTGTCGTCCATGAAGACGAATGCCTCGCCAATATGCTGCCGATATGGTTGCACTATTGGTCTGAGGATGGCATTCACCGTACAGCCGGTACGGCGCCTTCCATGACCACGAGCGGCGTACGTCGGCCCCACAGTATGCCACTTCAGAACATCAGGGAACTTCCACCTTGCTGCACTCACTGGACAGTGTGTCTAAGGCTTTCAGTCTGACCGGGTTGCCTCCAGACACGCCTCCGACATTTGTCTGGTTGAAGGAATATGCGACACTCATCGGTGAAGAGAACGTGATACCAATCCTGAGCGGTCCATTCGGCATGCTGTTGGGCCCATCTGTACCGCGCTATATGGTGTCGTGGTTGCAAAGATGGACCTAGCCATGGACATTGAGAGTGAAGTTACGCATTATGCAGCCTATTGGGCACAGTTTGAGTCGTAACACGACGTCCTGTAGCTGCACGAAAAGCATTATTCAACATGGTGGCCTTGGTGTCAGGGTTCCTCCGAGCCATAATTTGTAGGCAGCGATCGGCCACTGCAGTAGTAGCCCTCGGGCGGCCTGAGCGAAGCATGCCATCGACAGTTCCTGTCTCTCTGTATCTCCTCCATGTCCGAACAACATCACTTTGGTTCACTCAGAGACGTCTGGACACTTCCCTTGTTGAGAGCCCTTCCTGGCACAAAGTAACAATTCGGACGCTATCGAACCGCGGTATTGACCGTCTAGGCGTGGTTGAACTACAGACAACACGAGGCGTGTACCTCAAAAAAAAAAAAAGAGTGGAATGACTGGAACTGATCGGCTGTCGGAACCCCTCCGTCTAATAGGCGCTGTTCATGCATGGTTGTATACATCTTTGGGCGGGTTTAGTGACGTCTCTGAACAGTCAAAGGGACTGTGTATGTGATACAATATCGACAGTCAATGTCTATCTTCAGGAGTTCTGGGAACCGGGTTGATGGAAAACTTTTTTTGATGTGTGTAAATTCCAAAATTATAGATATTTGAAAAAATGGCCATTTTTGGACCTCTCTTTCTTGGCCGAAGAAAATACGAAATATCAACATAAAAAATCGGCTACGGTGAACTGAAGAGAATTCAGTTTGCTTTCTCCTGCAAGGGAGACCAAAAATCGTTAAAATCAGATGAGAATTGTAGCTTGTGTGACGACAACCGCGCCGAAATACGCGGTTTTGAGGAAAAAACGCGTTTTAAAGTTTGACAAGTATTTATCATATAAAAAGAATGGATAAAGCTTGAAACTTAGGGGATATCATCGACGTCTGGACCATGATAACTACCGCCCCGGCTAGTGGGCGGCCGCTTTCTGCTACTTTGACCTGATAAGCCCTTACTTTCGTCATCAAAGCCCAATCAAAGCGCTTTCCGTCACTGAGTGCATCGCCACTGACGTCTCTATCTTCACAGAAACGGCGCATTTCATCGCCGATTTGGATTTGGATTGTGTTTGCCTCGTGCATTAATGCAGTATGGCCTACATTGAATATACATACGGCCAAATTTGAAGCAATGTTGACAATGTGGCTTCGGCTGTATGTTATTGTTGGAGCGTTTTTCCAAGTGAGACTATTGAAACTTTCGTTCGTATTTTGAGTAAAACCGCCCAAACAGCGGTCCAGCAAATCAGGTTTACTCAAATCTGTGTAAATAGTAAGCGTGAGTGCGGAGCTGATTCTCTAACGCCAAGGCGTACCGCGCACGCTCCGCTTCAATCGCTTACAGAATCGTTACCTTTTGGCGTTCGCGCGTAATATTTTGGGGAGTAATTCAGCAATGTATATACTTTCGAATTCCGTAATAAAAAAAAAATTCGTGTTTTTTCGACCGTCACCCTGTCGTTATCCCTTAATGCCTATTGATGTTTTCCGAGCAACCAGATCCTCTTCTGATTCAACAGGGGTTTTGTAAACAAGGTTGCACATCTCTCGTCACACAAAATAGTCCAGAGGGGTCAAATGAAGGAGTCGAGTAGGCCATAGTACAGGACCACCACTGCCGATCTACTTTTCTGGAAATAGCCGGCCGGTGTGGCCGAGCGGTTCTAGGCGCTTCAGTCTGGAACCGCGCGACCGCTACGGTTGCAGGTTCGAATCCTGCGTCGGGCATCGATGTGTGTGATGTCCTTAGGTTAGTTAGGTTTAAGTAGTTCTAAGTTCTAGGGGACTGATGACCTCAGATGTTAAGTCCCATAGTGCTCAGAGCCATTTGAACCATTTTTTTTTCTGGAAATTGTCTGTTGAAGAGTCGACGCACAGGACGACTGAAATCTGCCGGCCTCCCGTTGTGAGAACCCACATGCGACGTCCTGTAGCAAGTGGCTCGTCCTCCGGTAACTGTAGCATTGCTCTGGCGAGGAAACTGTAATCATGCCTGTTGGGCCGTTGCGGCTCATTTCGTCTGCCCACTATCGATAACTTTTAGCTGGCGTCTCACTAGGGGGTGTGGATTACTCTGTTGTACTGTTATCTCTGCCTTTCCCAGCCTTCAAAAACGCCCGCTACAATCGCTTCTGGAGAGAGGCCTCGGAATAGCGGGATAGTTTTCGCACAGTGTGGACCTGAGGGCCGCAGCAGTGCTTGGAGCAACGGACACGAGGTGCCGATCGGCACGATGGCTTTTCCGGGTCGTCGTTCATTCTTCTACTCCAGGACGGCGCTGAAGGTAAAGGTCTGGTTAGCTTATGTTGTTCCCAGCTAGTTGTTCAGCTCTGTGCACCGATTTCCCACTCCGTAAGCTGTTTGAGCAGATGTTCCTGCTTATGTCCATTAAATCGTCATGCACGCCTTATTACGTGGCTCTGTGATTCTCGGACTATATGTATTGCCCTATGTGCTCACTTAATCTGCTGGCCAGCGTTCTTTCTCACAAAATTTGCCGTGGTTGATGTTGTTGTGGTTATGTAATGTGCTCAGCTGTCACGCACAGCTAACTAGAGGCCTACGCCTTACCTATAAAAACATGTGTTTGTTTTAAAATTCTTACGCAAGAGAACGAGATGTTTCTGAGTTTTAATAATTGTTTTTCATGATGTTTTAGAGACTGGTGGACCCTCTGATATCGTTATTATCCAGCCCTCCGGCTGATAGTGAGACCCTAGCGGGTTGTTATCTATGTTCCTTTGTGGAATAAATCACAGCTCCTTTTCAGCAGTTCTTTCTTAGCGAAGCTTATTCCCTGGGGCGTGTAAACTTATTAGAAAGGCTCTGTAAGTGCAATCATGGCTAAACCATAACTTGTAATATAATCCAGTCAGACACTTATCTTTATTGTTTGTTAACAGCACTTAATAAGTCGCAGGTAGAGTGCTCCTTGTCGGCGGTTTCTTGTCGCGTGGGCCTGGCTCACTTGCGGCCGTGTGCACGGATCTCGAGCATTTCCCAGTGCAGCTTGTTGTTTGTTTGCAGGCGTGCGTCCTGGCTGGCTGTGCTCAAGCTTTGTTACGTTATCTGACTTGCACTGTAAACGAAATTTTGCTGTCGGCCAAGGGACTTTTGATTAACTGCTTTCACACAAGAAATTTTCCCTCTAATGTTTAATACATATTGTACCCTTGTCCTAAGTTTTATTGCGAATTTTTCAAATTGGCTGATTTATTTAAAATTATTTAATTTAAAATTCTTTAAAAGTCTAATACTGTTAAAATCTTATTTCTTGAATTTGTTTGAGGTTACTGATTTTCTGCCGGCCGAACTGGCCGCGCGGCTCTGGCGCTGCAGTCTGGAACCGCGAGACCGCTACGGTCGCAGGTTCGAATCCTGCCTCGGGCATGGATGTGTGTGATGTCCTTAGGTTAGTTAGGTTTAACTAGTTCTAAGTTATAGGGGACTAATGACCTCAGCAGTTGAGTCCCATAGTGCTCAGAGCCATTTGAACCATTTTTTTTACTGATTTTCTAATTCAACGGCTGTCTCATTCACCATTTTCAACGCCTTCATGTTGTAAGGTCAAATTAACTTACATTTTCTCACCTGTTTTTCGAAGGGGACTGTTGTTACCCAAAAAGATATACACAAATAAATGTTGCCAAAGGATAAATGATGTTAGTTAAAGGGGCCTAGTCCTTCCATGTCATTTTCCGGATGCTGGTGTTTCCCGATTTCACCTATCATTTAAAGGCATGGGTAGGAGGTATGGCCCAACTGAATAGTCACGAAAAACATCTGCCGACAGTTTCACGTAGAACCGCACTTCACGAGCTCTAGTGAATGTGGTAGGCGGACTAACCTCTCCAAAAACATGCGAATTATGGATGTCGAAGACCCCATCACGCCCGAACGTTGTTTCCTCCGTAAACAGCACGGAGGACAAATGTAGGATGCATTTGATGCTGTTGGGGGTATCCTGCGAAAGCTGTTCCCTGAGTGGGTAATTATCTGGTTCCAGGTTGTGTACATGCTGCGAGTGAAATGGATTAACAACTGCTCACGCAGGACGTTTCTTACTTTCGTCTGATTCGACCCCATGTTATGCGCAACTGCATGAGTGCTGAGAGCGATTTCGCCCTCTACTGGATTAAAAACTGCTCACAGGTAATAAGGAAAACGGAAAAGAAATGTTTGTTCTGGTGTCCCGTGCAGCTTCTCAGAGTTTGCTGGTTAAAATAATTTTCACGGTGTATGTAAGACACATGTAATTACAATGTTGTTAACACTGAACATAACAATTAGTGGTTAGACAAGTCGGAAATATTAATAAAGAGCAGAAACAAGTACAAAAATTATCAGCGAGGAGGCGTTAACCACGCCCACTACATTCAGAAACAGCGGAGAGTTGCAATGTAACAGGATGTCTTTCACAAAACATACATAGTCTTCAGAGCAGATGCTCAAAGCAACCTCTCTGCATTTCCAAACTTGTAACGGCTCGCTCGATCGTGCTTCTCTGAAATTCTACAGGTACAAGACAAGCATAGGATCGCGCTACCGGTTCTTCCGCATTGATCAGTGAAGCGGAATAAGCAGGCAGTTTCAAGCGTTCCACAGGAAGGAATCCAGGGAAATTAGGCAGGCGAACACGGAGGTCATAAAACAGGAGCTCCACAACGGCTCTTTTCCCTGGAAAAGGCTCTGCATGTATCTTCCAGAGTCTGTAGATACATCGTAATGTTGTAATCACAGTCTCTGTCAAACATGAAGCGTAATTTCTTCTAGTGTTTCAGGCAGACTATTTGTGCGAGATGCCACGACACCTTCGGTCAGTCAGTTGGTTTTGCAGCATGTAGTTTCCAAAATACTGCCTCCCACTATTCAGGTCCATACATTGATGCTAAAGTGGGCCTGATGCTGTCCCCAGTCGCTATTTATCATAAGATACATCAACTTGATTCGAAACATTGAATAGGAAGAACAGTTATAAAATGCGCAATGGTTCAAATAAATTATAGAAGATACATGATACTTCCTTGGCGCAGTAAGTTGGAAGTAGGAATGAAATAAGACAAATACCTTTGTCAACATAAACCACCTATGATTGCTGAAGTAGTGAACGGACTAAAGAAAAGACCCAGAAAAGTACATATGACCACTTGCATGCCTAAGCACATGTTGAGTTTAACTAGCTGACTGTGAATGAATTTAGAAAAGAAAAAAACTCTAAATAAAAGAGTTCGTGGAATCCTCCAAATGACGAACGCAAAAGCTGCTCATGCTTACCGTTGTTCTAAAAATTCAGGTGCACAGGGTGTCTGTAGTGAGAGCTATGAGATCAGCCGTGGCATATGTGATCAGCTCTAGGACGGAGACCTCCCTCCCTGCAGTTCTAACACGAAGGAATCTCTCCCTCTGACAGTCCAGGCCAGAGAAGTTTTTGTTCTGAAGATTTAAGGTGAAGTACGTATCTGCTCTCCTACTCAAAATCTTGCTTCTTCTGCCAGCACCTGATTCTCGTTATCTAATAGCAATAGACCATCTGTGTTCTAACCAATGAAAAATTTATAGCAACAGCAAGAATCTTCTCCTAAATACTCTCCTGTGATTAATCAGCAATACACATTTCTTCCGTAGAATGGGGCTAAAAGCAAGAATTCTCTCCCAGTAAGAGGGTCGCTTCACATTTAGACCAATGAGAGCGCCTGCACATACGCACACACAAGTATCCACCTCCACTCTGAAAATAATTTTGGTGTACTCCCTTAAACAATTTAAACATCAGCCACTGCAGGGCTTTGAGTCCAACAGATTCTTCTCGCTCTGAGTGCGTATTTTCCCATCTCCTTACAGGTACACTATGTGATCAAAAGTGAAAATGTCTTACAAGTTCGTGGCGCCCTCCGTCGGTAATGCTGCAATTCAATGTGGTGTTGGCCCACCATTAGCCTTTATTACAGCTTCCACTCTCGCAGGCATACCTTCAATCAGGTGCTGGAAGGTTGCTTGTGGAATGGCAGGCCATTCGTCGCGAAGTGCTGCACTGAGAAGAGCTATCGCTGTCGGTCGGTGAGGCCTGGCACGCAGCCGGCGTTCCAAAACATCCCAAAGGCTTCAGGTCAGGACTATGTACAGGCCACTCCATTACAGGGATGTAATTGTCGTGTAACCACGCCGCGACAGGCCGTGCATTATGAACAGGATCGTGTTGAAAGATGCAGTCGCCATCCCGAACAGACGATAATCGCACACATGTTTGATGGCAGACTGGTAAACAGTACAATTCCAGCCACACTTTTGCGCGCCACACCACCCGCACAGCTGACGTAATGGCCTAGGGAGCCATAGCCTTCGATAGCCGATCCTCTCTAACTGTGCTCTGTGGAACATTAATGGGTAGCCGTTATGTCGATGACATTCTTCAACCCTAAGTGTAACTTTTCTTGCATGGTCTACCAGCGGCACTTTCCAGCAAGATAATGCTCGTTCGTGTACAGCTCGAGTTGCTCAATACTTTCTACGTCATGTTACGGCTCTTCCATGGCAGGCCTAGTCCCCCGACTTGTCCCGTACACAGCATGTGTGGGACCTGCTGAAACGCCAGATGTCAGCGTATCACTCTGTACATACTTTGGTGGTGTCTGTTCAAGATTTGTGGGCCAGCCTGCCCCAGGACAACATTAGACGTCTAATCAACTCGATGGCGGACCGTATTGCAGCATGTATTGCAACAAAAAGGGGCCCAGTGGATTACTGATGTTGCACTACATCTGTCTACGAGCTTGTACTCGCTGTATTTGTTTACATGTCTCGATTCTGGAATCAAGTGAATCTCTCATCTATATCACTATATCTAATAAATTTTATTTCAATCTGATGCTCTCTTCTTGGTAAGCTTTCTTTCAGTGATCCTGAATGTATATACAGAGTGAACCAGAACTCCACCAACGAAATTTTGGTGGATGAACAGGGGCACTTCCTGAGTACTTCCGCACAGGCGACCCATGGTCTCCCATGGCCCGTTACAGAGTAACTACTATTGGTTTGATTAATACATCAATTTATCTTTGTATTTGCATTGCAATGAAAATTTCTGCACAACAGTGAGAACGGCGCTAATAAGCGCAGTGTGTCTTGTCTGTAAACAAACTTGTTCCAGGCACTCACGATGCTTGCTATTGACAACAGTAATTCCCACTTTATTCTACAACCTGAAGTTTGTTTGGAGTATTGCTCTCTTCTGTCTCGTGTTTGTTTATCTGGAAGCGTTAGTTGTATGTTAAAGGCGACAGACAGCAGCGTAGACAGGTTTCCAGATGTGTGTGGGTTCTCTGAAAACATTAGCAGAGCAGTACGATGTAGTTATGCCGAGTTGTTCCCGTAGAGTAGGTAACTACATCACAGTAGTTCTGCATCTGTCAGATACTGCATTATTCTGCGCTTTCGATTGCACATTTTGGTGTCCGCATATTACAAGCTTTTTTTTTAATATTGAGAAGGTTATTTCACAAAAACAGAGCTAGATAGAGTAAAAAACCACATGAATCTTGATTGTCTTCACTTAAAACTTCCGGGCTGATAGGCCGCAGTCGAAGTATAAAACTCTCTCCTGACGTTTCGTCTCCGACTGCGGGAGACATCCTCGGAGGTAAAGCGGCGAACTGCACATACGACCACGGCCTATCAGCCCGGAAGTTTAAAGTGAAGACAATACCGGCCGTGAAAGCTTACATTGTATGATGAATCTTAATTGCTTTATTACACTGTAAGGAGCCACCAGAGACCTCGGGTATCAATATACAGGGCGTCCGTAATTAAAGTTCCAGTTTCAAAACGCCGTAGAAATAGAACCAAGGATGGCCTTAGTTTTGAAGAGCAAGGGAAACTTCATGGGAAAAAAAAATATTAGCGAAAATTTTACCAACAGGTGACTCCATGAGCGTCTTACCGTAAATGGGAGCGGTTACGATTTTAACATGAAGCGCAGTACGACGGCTGTGGGTTGAGTTACACGTTACATCATCCTTGTAGTTCAATGTTCCTGACTGCACGAATTCGGCAGTCAGCAGTTGTGACACTGTTAGTTAGGAAAGCCATCCACCACAGCAAAGTTGTAGCACATTGCACGGGAAAAATCCGTATTAAGTTGTACCACATTGCACGGGAAAAATCCGTATTAAGTTGTACCACATTGCACGGGAAAAATCCGTATTTAATGTCGAGTCCATAAAGGACATGAAAGATGAAACTCCATCGGTTTTTAATTCTTCGGGTGCTAAAAACTGCACAAAAAGCAAAACGGCATCTTTCTCTAATTGTCGTATGAGTGGCACAAGACATGTTCACTGTGCTTTCCACTGTTTTCTAGCACAAGCTGCAATCGAGTGACAGCACGTTCCACAACTGAGCGGAGTATCTAGTTCAAAATGCATTGCGCAATGCGTGCCTTCAATTCAGCTACGTTCGTAATTGGAACATTGAACCTTTCAGATAAGCCCACGGCCAGAAGTCACACGGATTACTGTTGGGTGATCTGGCGGCCAGGCTCTAGAGAAATGACGACTGATAATTCTAGAATTTCTGAAATGCAATAGCCGCTTCTTTGGCTGTGAAGTGTGCTGAGGAGCACCATCTTACACAAAAAGCTGCTAACGGGGCTGGAATAACGTTGGTCCGTAAAAGACTTATAAAGTTTACCAGTGACGGTACAGATAACAAGATCCGCACGATTCATCTCCTCGAAAAAACACGGGCCTACGACAAACGACGCCATGAATCCGCACCAAGCCTTTGCAGAATGGAATGGTATCGGTTGAAGTGCGTGCAGATTTTCCATTGTTCATATTTTGCAGTTCTTCATACTGATATGTCCTTGGAGATGGAAATGGGCTTCGTCCGCACACAGAAACTCCCATGGCCATTCGTTGTCCTTTTCCAAATGAGTCTTGCCGGCAGGTCAGCAGGAAGCAACTCCTGAACATGGTTAATTTTGTATGGATAGCAATGCAGGATGTTTCATAGGATTTTGTGCACCGTGGTTGCAGGTATGTCCCACTTTCCGGCCATTCGCAGTGCACTGCATGTCTGCACATCAGCACTCGACCCCTCCCGCAATGATACCTTTTCGACAGGCGTCGAATCAACTGCTTTCCTCCCTCTGCCACCTTACACTTCAAACGAACATGTTTTTTTTTTCAAATGATGTAATCATTATCTCCATACCCTTATCAGACATTGGACCAATACCTTTTTTCATACCCTTGAGTGTAAGGAAGTCCTCCAGGGCTACTGGCGCTCTGTCACCGTGTAACACCGCAACTCTGTCGATGGAAATGGAAATGAGCGTTTGGTGTCATTGGCCGGGAGGCCCCTTACGGGACAGGTCCGGCCGCCTTGGTGCTGGTCTTTATTACATTCGGCGCCACATTGGCGACCTGCGCGCCGGATGGGTACGAAATGATGATGAAGACAACACAACACCCAGTCCCTGAGCGGAGAAAATCCCCGACCCAGCTGGGAATCGAACCCGGGCACCGTAGGACGGCCGTCCGTCATGCTGGCCATTCAGCTATCGGGGCGGACACTCTGTGGATGATCATACATTTTATACGTGCTTTACAAAGTTTGTTTTATTAGTTGTGCTGAATATTATTCTTGTAAGTATGTTGTCGAGTTACAAATGCTGTTTGTTATTTAAGAAAGAGAATAAGCAGGGAATGTTAACATTTTGTGAATAGACACCCTTGCCTAGTCAGGGAAAACCTATTATCAAAGAGTATAATAAATTGTTAATGCATTATCGCTGGACTTGCGAGAGCGTCAAAATGTAACAGTTCGGAGCCGCGAGGAGACGATTGGTGTCGGTTGTGTGAAGTCGCCGGTGTGGCTAAACAAAAGTGCGGAGATAAAAGGTCTGTTTCCGAACTGCGGAGCAGTAAAAACTGAAATGGCTGTTTTGGCGGGCAAGCTATGTGTATGGAACGAATTGGGCACTGTACAAATGCAGCAACAGTATTTCTCATAACATCAAGAGTACTGTGGGTCCTTGTTATTGGCTGTGGTGTGGCAAGACGATCAACCCATGCCCTTTTTTGCCACTAAATGAAGCCACTCGACAACAATCGGCATCATGAAGTAAAGTAAGATCTAGACTTCTTATAACTAGAAGTGTAACATGCTGACCAGCGTGGTTGGAATTTTATTGCTTAAATAACATTGTTTTCGGGCATATTGTCACGTAAATAACTTGGTTCAAATGGTTCTGAGCACTATGGGACCTAACATGTGAGGTCATCAGTCCCGTAGAACTTAGAACTACTTAAACCTAACTAACCTAAGGACATCACACACATCCATGCGACCGAGCGGTCGCGTGGTTCCAGACTGATGCGTAAATAATTTGCCTAAATCGTAATCCAAGTAGCATCCATCCTGCCCCTTTGTACGAACCGAGATAATCAGAAAAAGAACTGAAAATGAAGTGAACATTAATTTATTAGGTTATCAAACCATAATTTTTACAACTCTTGGACAATTATGTAATAATGAAACTTTTGGCTGTAGTATGAATTATGTCAGAAATAGAATGATTCAAAAGCCAGTATTAATTCATTTGCTAAAAATAGAGCAACCCTCATAATAAAAAATCGGTACTAAAACTTTACGTAACTTGGACACTGAATTTTACTGTCAAGGCACAGTCCTAATAGCTTGTGGCATCATTTCTAACTTTTATTACAAATAAATATCAGAGTAACTGCAACGTAAATGACAGTCCTTACCAATGAGTAAATTCAAACAATCTTTCTGCTTGCTACAATTACGACAGTCAGTATTACGGTGAGTAACGTAACAAAAAGTTTCTGTCCACAGCCAGCAAACAATGTTATTTTAATTGATCTTTGAAAATTAATATAATATGTTGTATGTGTTTGCTATTTGATTATTATCCGACTACTGTGACATGTGTGGTGTGGAGTACTTGAAAGTGGGCGTTAAGTACTGTTCCTACGTTATGACACCAATAACTAAATCTCACGTAAGATTGCTTACTAGTATAAACTTCAGTTTCAGTTTAACTATTCTTGTTCCATTGAGGAACTGGCGACCGTTGGTTATTCTCATTAATGACGTTCTTTGAACACTTTTTTTTCCAAATTTTTCCAGTAACTACTGTTAATTAAAAAATTAGTTTGCGCAATAAAAATATATAGAGTTAACTGAACTTGTATCTAATGATCGTTGCTAGAGTACTGAGCAGTGGCGATTCGGTTATAGCTTCGTCTTCTTCTCTCGGTGTTTCATTATCCTTCGAAGTAGACGCCTTTTCCCCACAGATTAGGGACTTCATGTGCACGGACATATAGAAAAGCCTAATTAGCCGGAGAGGTAGGAGGGTTATAACCGTTCTTGTAAAGCGACTTCAGCAGAAGCGCGCGACACTTCATGGAGACGGACATGTTGAGCATCTGGGATGCAAGCTGAGGAACAGCAGAGTGCTGCGCGTCTGTTGGTGCGCATATTTTTCCGCTTACAGCACCATCTATAGCTCAAAGTGTCGTTAAATTTTATTTGTTCCACGACGTTTGATCCTGCGTCAATGATATGCTGTTCAAATTTGACATCATTCTGAGCAATAGTTCTCTTTCTACAGCGTTTTGGAACTACAACTTTAATTATGGATACCCCGTACGTTAAACAATTCGGCATCCTTTCCATCAGGAAAGCAACTGGGACAGATGAGATAAATGCCGAATTGTCTAAATACGAAGGTCTTTCACTGAAGGAACGC
The DNA here is from genome assembly GCF_023898315.1 of Schistocerca nitens. NCBI lineage: Eukaryota > Metazoa > Arthropoda > Insecta > Orthoptera > Acrididae > Schistocerca > Schistocerca nitens. The sequence continues at coordinate 1,222,301,922 of NC_064614.1, forward strand.
ATGATAAATCTCTTTAACCTATGTTATACTGCGGTTAAAGAAATACAAATGACGCAAAAACTACAGAGACACTAACACGGGCTATAAAATCTGTAGCACTGTCGTAAATAATGGATTCCGCCCTAGTTTGATACAACTTTATTAGAAGATCAAATGCACTATTGGTACTGAGCACGCAGAAGGGCTGTAACACAACGTGGTATGGACTCGACTACTGTCTGAAGTAACGTTTATTGCTGGAGGGAACTGACACCATAAATCCTGCAGGGCAGTCCATAAATCCATAAGAGTATGAGGGGGTGGAGATCTCTTCTGAACAGCACGTTGCAAGACATCCTAGATATGCTCAATAATGTTCATGTCTGGGGAGTTTGGTGGGCAGTGGAAATGTTTAAACTCAGAACAGTTTTCTTCGAGCCACTCTGTAGCAATTCTGGAAGTGTGGGATGTCGCATTGTCCTGCTGGAATTGCCCAAGTCCGTCAGAATGCACAATGGACATTAATGGATGCAGGTGACCAGACAGGATGGTTACGTACGTGTCACCTGCCAGGGTCGTATCTTGACGTATCATGGGTCCCATATCACTCCAGCCGCACACGTCTCACACCATTACAGAGCCCCCACCAGCTTGAACCTAATGACATGCAGGGTCCATGGACTCAGGAGGTTGTCCCCATACCCATACACGTCTATCTGCTCGATACAATTTGAAACGAGACTCATCGGCCCAGGCAACATGTTTCCAGTCATCAACAGTCCAATGTCAGTGTAGACGGGCCCAGGCGAGGCGTACGGCTTTGTGATATTGTGTGGTTTGTAGGGCGCACAGCTGCGCGGTCATCAGCCCCCGTAAGAAGTCCAAATTTTTTACACAGTTCGATTTTTTTTTCACAGTGCAATCTAGCCACTTGTTACGAATGGTGGTGATAATGAAAGATGAGGACAACACGAACACCCACTCCCCGGGCAGCGAAAATCCCCATGCCGGTCTGGAATCGAACCTGCGACCCTGTGATCCAGGTAAGGTTTTGTGTTGTGCAGTCAAGAAGGATACACGAGTGGACCTTCGGCTCCGAAAGCCCATATCGATGATGTTTAGTTAAATGGTTCGCACGCTAACTCTAACTAATGGCCCAGCATTGAAATCTGCAGCAATTAGCAGAAGGGTTGCACTTCTGCCACGTTGAACGATTCTCTTGAGTCGTCGTTGGTCCCGATCTTGCAGGATCTTTTTCCGGCTGCAGCGATGTCGGAGATTTGATGTTTTACCGGATTCCAGATATTCGTAGTACACTCGTGAAATGTTTGTACGGGAAAATCTCCACTATCTCGGAGATGCTGTGTCCCACTGCTCGTGCGCCGACAGTAGGGTCACATTCAAACTCACTTAAATCTTGATAACCTGCAAGTGTAGCGGCAGTAACCGATCTAAGAAATGCGCCAGACACTTGTTGTCTTATACAGGCGTTGCTGGCCGTAGCGCCATATTCTCCCTGTTTACATATCTCTGTATTTGAATATGCATGTCTATACCAGTTTCAAAAATGGTTCAAATGGCTCTGAGCACTATGGGACTCAACTGCTGTGGTCATTAGTCCCCTAGAACTTAGAACTACTTAAACCTAACTAACCTAAGGACATCACACACATCCATGCCCGAGGCAGGATTCGAACCTGCGACCGTAGCAGCCGCACGGTTCCGGACTGCGCGCCTAGAACCGCGAGACCACCGCGGCCGGCTATACCAGTTTCTTTGGCGCTTATCTCACGATCCGTCGTATTAACCTGAAAGGAAAAAATTAGAGTTTTAAAAGTTGTTTGCTTGCGTATGATCCCGCATGCGGTCGATAAGTGATGGCACTCAAGTCGATCTCATGGCTGATGGTTAAATGCATCAAGCCCAGACAGCAAGTTTTCAATGTTTTTTAAACAATAAAGTAGCTGAACTGCTTGCTCTTGATTTAGCGTTACACCATACATAAATATTAGCGAAGCCGCTGCTTTTTTTCATTTTTATGGTCATCAATATAATTATAAGATCATTATGTCCAGGTGCGCTTGCAGACATGAAGTGTCCAAAAGCGCTGTCACACATGAAAATCAAACTCAAAATAAGGCATAGAAAAAAAGGAGATGTTGCGAATTTTAAACGGTCATCAAGGTTAAAAAAATAAATTATTATTATTATTATTGCGTACTGGTTATCATAAGCGCCATAACAGATGTAAATAAATACATTTCCACTGAATGACTCACTGTGTTTTTATACTCTATATTGACCAGTGAACTGGACTTTTCTGGGAACAGGATTAATTCATTAACTAAAAAGGTTGGAAAATTCAAGCGATGCAAAGAAAGAGTTGGCGACGCATTGCACGAGATGTGTCTTTTTTGCAGATGCGGCAATACAAATCAGTCTATCGGAAGCTTTCTGTTTAATGAAGAGCTGCTGCTGCTACACACACGATGGAGCGAGCTGGAGGGAGCCACTGTGTTGCACAGAGAGCTCTGCGACGCAAATACTCTGCCCGTGTCACGTGACCTGATGCCTCGGTGGCATCAGCGCACGAAGTGAACAGGGCGGGCTACGTCACCGCAGATCGTCGTTTGACCGACGCATGGGGGCATGCACCGTGCTTTCTCGTCGCGGAAGTCCCACCTGTAAGTATCGCGAGGTGCACCTGGATCATCAAATTCTCAAACCCACGTAAGTGCACGACGTTTCAACAGTGTGACAATTTTCAACGACATTGTTAATATTGCACAATGAAGATTTCGTCCACCTCTAAAAATTTTCGGTTCTGTCACAAGGCGATATTAGTGGATATGGTTATGCTGCGAGCGTATGGGCCCATAGGATGCAGTTCTACTGAATTTGTCGGGTGCATTTGGCACAATATCAATAGTGTTTGGGCTCCTGCAGCTTGATGTTCGACAAAGGGCTGCTGCCATCCACTGTATGAAGAAAAACAGACTACTTAAAGTAAATGAAACATTTCAGACCCGCGAACAGAATCACACCTTCAACAGAAAACCGAGCGAAGTGGCGCTGGGGTTAGCACACTAGACTCGTAGTCAAGAGGACGATGGTTCACATCCCCATCCAGCCATCCAAATTTAGGTTTTCCATGATTGCCTTATATTTCTGCAGTCAGATGCCGAGATGGTTCCTTTGGAAACGGCACGGGTGCGTTTGTTCCTTTCGAAATCGAAGCTCGGGCTCCGTCTTTAATGACTGCGCTGTCGCCGTGACATTAAACTTTAATTTTTCTTCCTTCTTCCATCAGAGAGTGTATTACGGAGTTGTGGCAGGATAAATGGGACTCCTCTGCCACTGCGATATGGACACATTTTTGTTGTGTTCAACAAATGCACTTGACGTCAAACATATATACGTTGCAGGAAGACAACCCCATACCACCGTAGTAATTGCTGTTATGATGTGGCTTACTTGAACGCAGCAACTGTACAGGTTCGTCACAAGACCAATTAAAAGGACAGTATGTCACGTTAGTATAACTACTACATGTTATATCAAACAACATATTACAATTGTATAACCTCCTAATTACTGGCATGCGAAAACTATGTTACTGCACTTACTTTCTAATTCCTTTCATTATGACTATTTGTACAGCTGCTCGATATCGTCTTAGACCCAGACCTCGAGCTACCTAGATTCTTCAGGTTATTATTGCATAGTATCTCTACGGAATCTATTTCACTCACAAATTTCTGGATTTATCTCAGAGCTCTCAGATTGTCATATACACTTTTTCATCACTTTGTAGACCGTATACGAAACAATCATGATTCTACGTAGACTCTGAGACCACTGTAATTATATTAGCATCGGGATTTTATACTATTTACTCTGGATCTATAATATCCTGTCCTGTACATTCCTTTTGTGTTACTTTCCAACTGTATGAAGGATTCACATTACTGTGTTTGTTTAGGGCGTAAACCTGGAATGGTCTACTACGTGCATCAAGGGGGGATGTCGTGTTCCACTTTGCGGTGTTCTTGACTTAATATGTAGATTTAATGATATGCTACTGACTTCTCACAACAGTGAGCGTTGCTTTTAATGTAAAAGAACTTTATATTTACGTATAATGTTTGGCATGGACTTCAAATATTATATGATGCAGCACGTAGTTTTGAGCTGCGCCTAGAAATCGAATATTATGACTCCTAGACTTCGAGATTCACGTTAATATTTTTAAATATCGTCAATCGCATTGGGTACCTTAACGCTTCAACGTACCAATTTGACCGTACACTGAGAACTGCATATTTTATGTTGTCTTGGAAGTGCTGATTAATTCTCCTTGAAGTCTACATTTTCATTAAACTATACCCAGACATCGAGTGACAGTTTTATGTAGTACCTGGATTTCATGCTATACTGTTTGAGGTATGTAATATAAATGATGGTGGAGAATACAGCAGTTAATTCTCATCATCATGGGTCCTATATTTGACATGTACTGTCTATATTGTATTCATATCGTTGTTCTGATTCTTAGGTGAGCTTCTGGAAAATATTTGTTCACATAAAATTCGACCATACTTATACTTAAGAGAGTATTATGTTTTTAACGTTAATATCTGGTTTAAAACATTCTTTAGCCTCTTATTTCCTCATAGACCACACTTTCCATGCTAGCATCTAAACTGTGAGCTGTATGTTATGAGTCTGAATAGTGTTTACAATAGCATATATGATTCAATTCGAAAAACTATGTGATGTGTCGGCAGCTGGGCCAACACCTTGTAGATCGAAGTGGCTGAAAGTGCACGCTAACCTAACGCAGACGGGCGTGAAGTACTGGAACATGAGACTTATTAATGAATAAGAAGAAAAGTACGTAGCTGGAATAATATACTTAACTTTATTCTCTTGTTGGAATACATCTCTTGAATAGTAGTAAGCTATAAGCACTGATACAAATGGCGCCTTGCTAGGTAGTAGCTATGGAATAAGCTGAAGGCTATTCTATCAGTCTCTCGGCAAATGAGAGGAAGACTTGGTAGGTCTGGTCGCAAGCTATGTCGTCCGTACAACTGGGGCGAGGTCTAGTCCGTGTCTTGTGACCTGCCATGTGGTGGCGCTAGGATTGCGATTACACAGTGGCGACACGCGGGTCCGACATGTACTACAGGACCGCGGCCGATTTAAGTTACCACCTAGCAAGTGTGGTGTCTAGCGGTGACACCACACTATGATTACGTGATTTGTACATGTAACAAAAATGGAAGAGTTTTTGGTTCCTTTTCAATGTCTACATTCTGATTAAATTCACCTAGATATCTACCAATAAATTACGTTCTACCTCGATTTCAAACTGCACTTTCAGCAGCGTGTAATATAAATTCCGGGTGTAGATAACATTGCATTAGAACTAATAGCCTTGGGAGAGCCAGCCATGACAAAACTCTACCATCTGGTGAACAAGATGTATGAGACAGGCGAAATACTCTCAGACTTCAAGAGGAATATAATAATTCCAATCTCAAAGAAAGAACGTGTTGACAGATATGAAAATTACCAAACAATAAGTTTAATAAGTCATGGCTGCAAAATACTACGAGTAATTCTCACAGACGAATGGAAAAACTGATAGAAGCCGACCTCGGGGAAGATCAGTTTGGGTTCCGTAGAAATATTGGAACTGACGCTACGACTTATCTTAGAAGCTGGATTAAGGAAAGGCAAATCTACGTTTCTAGCATTTGTAGACTTATAGAAAGCTTTTGACAATGTTGACTGGAATACCCTCTTTCAAATTCTGAAGGTGACGGGGGTCAAATACCGGGAGCGAAAGGCTATTTACAATTTGTACAGAAACCAGATGGCAATTACAAGAGTTCAGGGGCACGGAAGCAGTGGTTGGGAAGGGAGTGAGATAGGGTTGTAGCCTATCTCTTATGTTATTCAATCTGTGTATAAAGCAAACAGTAAAGGAAACAAAAGAAAAATTAGGAGTAGGAATTAAAATCTATATAGAAGAAATAAAAGCTTTGAGATTTGCCGATGACATTGTAACTTTGTGAGAGACAGGAAAGGACCTGGAAGAGCAGTTGAACGGAATAGATAGTGTCATGAAAGGAGGATATAAGATGGACATCAACAAAATCAAAACGAGGATAATGAAATGTAGTCGAATTAAAGCGGGTGATGCTGAGTGTATTACACCAGGAAATGATACGCTTAAAGTAGTAAATGAGTTTTGCTATTTGGGGAGCAAAATAACTGATGATGGTCGGAGTAGAGAGGATATAAAATGTAGACTGGCAATGGCAAGGAAAGTGTTTCTGAAGAAGAGAAATTTGTTAACATCGAGTATAGATTTAAGTGTCAGAAAGTCTTTCCTGAAAGTATCTGTATTGAGTGTAGCCATGTATGGAAGTGAAACATGGACAATAAATAGTTTAGACAAGAAGAGAATAGACGCTTTCGAAATGTGGTCGTACAGAAGAATGCCCAAGATTTGTTGGGTTTATCACGTAACTAATGAGGAGGCAATTGAATTGGGGAGAAGAGGAATTTGTGGCACAACTTGACTAGAAGAGGGGTTCGGTTGGTAGGGCATGTTCTAAGGCATCAAGGGATCACCAATTTAGTATTGGAGGGCAGCGTGGAGGGTAAAAATCTTAGAGGGAGAGCAAGAGATGAATACAGAAGGATGTAGGTTGCAGTAGGTACTGGGAGATGAAGAATGCTGCGCAGGATAGAGTAGCATGGAGAGCTGCATCAAACCAGTCTCTGGACTGAAGAGCACAACAACAACAACAACAACACTGAAAATTTTCGAAGGTAAAATTGATGTTTATGGCAAAGTGGTAGTGATGTGAGGTATGTTCTCTTTATTATGAGTTTAGTATAATAAAGCTCCTGATGACTGTAGAAAGGGACTGGGATGTGGGAGTTATTGACTGAAGTGTTGTATGGAAAATGATGTTTAAAGTGTAAAGGGGTGTAGTAGTTAGGAAATGAGTTGGATACCAGATGGACAAAGAAAAGGTGGGTTTGATCATTCGGGATATGGTGGCATGGGCAGGTTAGGCTACAGCTGGAAGGAGCGGTAGATTTCAGGGATGAGTTCATAGTGTGGTAGAAGCAGACGATTGAAATTACGCTGGTAAACAACATGGAGAGTTTGGAGATGACGGGAAGATGAGGTGTGTTTGTAGAGGTGGAGCAGAAGGTCAGCAATCTCAAGGAGACTATAAAGTGTTCGAACTCAAAATTTGGGAGAGGCAAAGACGTTCTATGTGCTTCAGCAGGTGTGGGAAATTCATGAGCTGATACAGGATATCAGAGGATAGAAGGCAATCAGATACGGAAAGCGAGGTGGAGTGGGTCTAATTTCATTATTTGGAGGAAATGGCATGTATTACAATGGAACCTATGTAAGTTTTATAATTAGTTATAGATAATTGTCGTTAGATGTAACCAGTACACTTGGTGGGCTTTCTTTTAATTGGTTAGTATGTGAGTGTTCAAGGTCGGATTTTGATTGGGTTTTATCCAACGTATTTGAGAGGTGCCAACGGCTTTCTCGTAGTGGTAACACCGGTTCCCGTCAGATCACCGAAGTTAAGCGCTGTCGGGCTGGGCTAGTACTTGGATGGGCGACCAGCCGGTCTGCCGAGCGCTGTTGGGAATCGGGGTGCACTCAGGCCTTGTGGGGCAAACTGAGGAGCTGCCTGATTGAGAAGTAGCGGCTCCAGTCTCGGAAACTGAATAACGGCCTGGAGAGCGGTGTGCTGACCACATGTCCCTCCATATCCGCATCCAGTGACGCCTGTGGGCTGAGGTCGGAACCTTTGGGCCTTTATGGCCCGTTCGGGAGGAGTTAAGTTTAGTTTAATTTGAGAGGTTGATTTAAGGGTATTAACCAGTTGTGGATTGCCACGCAACGGCCTCTGTGGTGGAATGCTCATTACAATGCCTCAGATTTTTCAGGACTCATTTATCACTGATTGCACCAGGTGGTTGTGGCCGTTGGTTTGCATAGTACTGAATGACGGGATTTAAGTGAAACAATTTCAGCTTACGGATACCGAGTGTATCGTAAAAGTATCTCTCGCGGTGAACCCGCTCTGTTAGAGACCTAACATAGAAAGTCTCCTGGTACTGTTAACATTACAGGACAAATATTCATGACAGGAACCCTGAATCTAATATGACTGCATACGAAAAGGTTAGGTCACTGCGACAGTCAATTTTTGTCGCCGCGAGCGTGAGTCCAAAAGCAAAGAGTATTCCGGCATATATCTAAGAATGAACACAGGTCCTATTGTCACACAGCAACTACCAACAAAAAGAAACATTATATTTTGTACGCAAAACATTTCTGTAATTAACATAGTAAATTGAAAGTTATAGTAAATTGAAAGTTATATGAACTAAAAATTCGCACATATTCTGCAAAAATAGCTGTACTTGATTAACTTTCATTACGAGGAATTCATTCATTGTTATGGACATCAATCTTGGCCTGGAGCGAAAAATAACTCACTTCATAATAGATAAAAAAGTGGCTAATAACACAGTCATAATCTTCGTGTTTTATGCTCCAACAGCAGTGAGCTGCGGTCTCTGTGGTGCTGCCCATAGATCTTCCATTCCACCCCTTCGATATTCCTCATCCAGATACTTCTTTCCCTGGAACTCGAAGCTGGGTGGCGGCTACGAAACTCTTAGTCGCCAAGAATATGTTACAGATTTCCACTTAGTGATTGATAAAAAATTTAATTTCCACTTGTTGCCATCATTCAGCAAATGTTTCTAATGCACTGTCCTAGTTTTGCATTCTGAGTTCTAGTTTCTACATCTACATCCACACTCCGCAAGCCACCTGACGGTGTGTGGCAGAGGGTACCTTGAGTACCTCTATCGGTTCCCCCTTCTCTTCCAGTCTCGTATTGTTCGTGGAAAGAAAGACTGTCGGTATGCCTCTGTGTGGGCTCTAATCTCTCTGATTTTATCCTCATGCTCTCTTGGCGAGATATACGTAGGAGGAAGCAATATACTGCTTGACTCTACGGTGAAGGTATGTTCTCGAAACTTCAACAAAAGCCCGTACCGAGCTACTGAGCGTCTCTCTTGCAGAGTCTTCCACTGGAGATTATCTGTCATCTCCGTAACGCTTTCGCGATTACTAAATGATCCAGTAACGAAGCGTGCTGCTCTCCGTTGGATCTTCTCTATCTCTTCTACCAACCCTATCTGGTACGGATCCCGCACTGGTGAGCAGTATTCAAGCAGCGGGCGAGCAAGCGTACTGTAACCTACTTCCTTTGTTTTCGGATTGCATTTCCTTAGGATTCTTCCAATGAATCTCAGTCTGGCATCTACTTTACCGACGATCAACTTTATATGATAATTCCATTTTAAATCACTCCTAATGCCTACTCGCAGATAATTGATGGCATTAACTGCTTCCAGTTGCTGACCTGCTATATTGTAGCTAAATGATAAGGGATCTTTCTTTCTGTGTATTCGCAGCACATTACACTTGTCTACATTGAGACTCAGTTGCCATTCCCTGCACCATGCGTCAATTCGCTGCAGATCCTCCTGCATTTCAGTACAATTTTCCATTGTTACGACCTCTCGATATACCACAGCATCATCCGCAAAAAGCCTCAGCGAACTTCCGATGTTATCCACAAGGTCATTTACGTGTTGTGAATAGCAACGGCCCTGCGACACTCCCCTGCGGCACACCTGAAATCACTCTTACTTCGGAAGACTTCTGTCCATTGAGAATGACATGCTGCGTTCTGTTATCTAGGAACTCTTCAATCCAATCACACAATTGGTCAGATAGTCCATATGCTCTTACTTTGTTCATTAAACGACTGTGAGGAACTGTATCGAACGCCTTGCGGAAGTCAAGAAACACGGCATCTACCTGTGAACCCGTGTCTATGGCCCTCTGAGGCCCGTGGACGAATAGCGCGAGCTGGGTTTCACACGATCATCTTTTTCGAAACCCATGCTGATTCCTACATAGTAGATTTCTTGTCTCTAGAAAGGTAATTATACTCGAACATAATACGTGTTCCAAAATTCTACAAGTGATCGACATTAGAGATATAGGTCTATAGTTCTGCACATCTGTTTGACGTCCCTTCTTGAAAATGCGGATGACCTGTGCCCGTTTCCAATCCTTTGGAACGCTACGCTCTTCTAGAGACCGCGTACTCTGTGTAAAATCGAACTGGTATCCCATCAGGTCCAGCGGCCTTTCCTCTTTTGAGCGATTTTAATTGTTTCTGTATCCCTCTGTCATCTATTTCGATATCTACCACTTTGTCATCTGTGCGACAGTCTAGAGAAGGAACTACAGTGCAGTCTTCCTCTGTGAAACAGCTTTGGAAAAAGACATTTAGTATTTCGGCCTTTACTCTGTCATCCTCGGTTTCAGTACTATCGCGGTCACAGAGTGTCTGGAAATTTTGTTTTGATCCACCTACCGCTTTGACATAAGACCGAAATTTCTTAGGATTTTCTGCCAAGTCAGTACATAGAACTTTACTTTCGAGTTCATTGAATGCCTCTCGCATAGCCCTCCTCACACTACATATCGCTTCGCATAAATGTTGTTTGTCTGCAAGGCTTTGGCTATGTTTATGTTTGCTGTGAAGTTCCCTTTGCTTCCGCAGCAGTTTTCTAACTCGGCTGTTGTACCACGGTGGTTCTTTTCCATCTCTTACGATCTTGCTTGGCACATACGCATCTAATGCATGTTGCACGATGGTTTTGTACTTTGTCCCCTGATCCTCAACACTATCTGTACTTGACACAAAACCTTTGTGTTGAGCCATCAAGTAATCTGAAATCTGCTTTTTTTCACTTTTACTAAACAGAAAAATCTTCCTACCTTTTTTAATATTTCTATTTACGGCGGAAATCATCGATGCAGTAACCGCTTTATGATCGCTATTCCCTGTTCTGCGTTAACTGTTTCAAATATTTCGGGTCTGTTTGTCACCAGAAGGTCTAATATGTTATCGCCACGAGTCGATTCTCTGTTTAACTGCTCAAGGTAATTTTCAGATAATGCACTTAAAAAAATTTCTCTGGATTCTTTGTCCCTTCCACCCGTTATAAACGTTTGAGTCTCCCAGTCTATATCCGGCAAATTAAAATCACCACCCAGAACTATAACATGGTGGGGAAATCTACTCGAAATATTTTCCAAATTTTCCTTCAGGTGCTCTGCCACAACAGCTTCTGAGCCAGGGGGCCTATAGAGACATCCAATTACCATGTTTGAGCCTGCTTTAACCGTGACCTTTGAAAGGTGGCTACACTGAGCCACAGCGCCAGAGATCGCGCTAGAGAGTATTGTTCCGCCGCTTCCACTGGCAGTGATTATTGAGAACTCGTAGTGGGCAGTGCTTTGGGAGAACTCGTGGTAGTCAGTGCTGAGATGTCGTAGTGAGGAGTGTTTGTTGAGATGAGCTAGTAGGCAGTGCTTGCTGAGATGTGATACTGAAAAGTTCTTGTTGAGATGTGATAGTAGCGAGTCGGTGTGGAGAGATTGTAATGTCTAGAGTGCTTTTCATCAATATAAATTAAGGTAACAAACTACTTTTCTTTTCTTTCTCATTATTTCAATGTCCTGAATAACGCGTCATTACAGGTTCAGTCAACAAAGCATCTGGCTTGTGTTCTTGTATTAGAGTGTAATTCTGGTTTTCTTGAGTAATTATGGTATTTCTATCTTCTTTAATTAATTCAGTATAAATGATATTTAAAATTTCTTGTGTTGTTGAAGAAGAACCGTGCCAGAGGCGTACGTTGAGTCATACTTCCACACACAGAACAGTTACACTTGTGCTTTGGTTTCGTAGGTTTTATAGTTGCTGGGGACTTAATTAATTGTGTTAATGAAAATTTCCATTTCATTCTTTGTTATTGTTCTATGCAGTCAGATAGCGTAATAATACTAGTCAGGGCCAACCGTTTACGAGACTTCGTAATCGAACAGACAGCTACTGAAGCAAAAAATTAAAATTATTTTCATTGTATTTTAATTAAGCCCCCATGCACTTGGCGACCGCTGCTTCGGATCGTCCCTTGGAATCTTCTGATTGTAAAAATAGTAGACAGTAGTATTGTTGTAGTAATTTGTAGTTTAGCAATTGTAGTCTATTTTGCATGTGTAGATTTGGTAATTGTCATTCTTCTAATGGTTTTTTTTTTTGCAAAATTTCATTTCTGTTGTCTTGTCTACAGGTTTGACAATTAGTGCAATTATTTCAATTGTTCGATTAATCGTGTTTGAGGGAAACATTTCGTGTGAATGGTATTGTTGGAGATAAAGTGTCATTGTGTGTAATTTCATATAGTGACGAGTTTTGTATGTTTTGTAAATGATTACGCGGTCGATGAAAAAGGCAAAAATGATGGACAGTGAAAATGACGAAATTGTTGACATGGCGAACTCGCCAACACAGGACAACAGTATGATGAATAATGGAGTGGAAAACAATTTAATAAGTCGGGAAAATAGTCCGGAACCATTTCAAAATTTTTCTCAATCAGGAAATTCACAGAATACGAGAGTAACGATAGAAGAGTCTGAAATAGTATCGAACACAGATAGCTTTACAGCTATGACGAAGGAAACTGGTTTTGCGGGAAATGTTAGGGGCGAAAGGAGTTTCGAATCAGTTACTATGGAGCAGTTGATGAGTGCTATATTAAAAATGGAAACACGGTTTGGATCTGAATTAAAAACACAGAGGGGAACAATGGAATCACTGGGATCACAAATAGGAACAATTAAAACAGAGATGGGAACTTTACGATCTGAATTAAAAACTGATATGGGAACAATGGAAACACGGTTTGGATCTGAATTAAAAACACAGATGGGAACAATGGAAACACGGTTAGACTCACGAATAGGGACATGTTTCAAAAACATGAAAGATGAATTAAAGAAAGAAATCAGAGAAGAAGTACAACCGATTTTGAATGCTCACAATAATAGTTTAATTTCAACAGAAATCAGACAAGAGGAACAGGACAGAGAACGGGAAGAAAAGGATCGCGTGATAGTACAAAAATTTTCAGAGTTAAATTTACAACGCGCACACGATAAGGAAGAAATATTTGAGAAAATCGAGGAATCCGTACCAAATGACAGAATAAATAACTTAACGCAACAGTGTGAACAGTTAACTACTAAATGTGACAATACCGAAACCCGAGTTGCGGCACTTACGGAAGACGTAGACTTGTTGGAGAGAGATGAGATTTCGGATAAATTGACAGGTCTTAGTTTAAATGGGGATAGAGATTCAGATGATACAGCTCCATTGCCATTTGCAGAAACCGAAGAGTATCAGAACATAAATAAACATGTTGAAAATCAGGGAAAATTTAATGAAGGCGTTAAAAAGGAATTTGAGGCATTACGAAAGCAAGTCAAACAAATTGAAGGCGAAATTGTAGAAAAAGATAGCAAAAGAAATTTAGAATCACAGTTAGCGGAGGGGTTTGAAGAAAGTAATTTATTTCATTTACGAGAAGCAACAAGAGAGCGAACTTGACAATAATCGACATTCAAACTGGGACAGACGCGGTAGGTCTTTGTCGCCACGAGGCGAAAACTTTGACTATAAACACTTCTTAACTGTTCGGAAATTTAAGATCTTTTGCAATTCTAGGAATGACATACGTCCATGTTCATGGTTGGATCGATTTACGTGCGCACTTCCGCCAGATTTGCCACTAAGTCACAAACTGAAATTTATGTGCAGCTATTAAAGTCCTCAGGGGATTCACTACAATAAGTGAATATGTGCCGTAGCGATCACAGGGCCCCGAGCTGTAGTGGTGCTATTTCCCTTTTAGTTTTCTGCACCGCTGCCTACTCTTTCACTATTCTTTGCATCTATAGAAACAATTCTTCTACTATCCATCTATCTAGACAGTAGGTAAAAAATAACCGGATTTGACTGTTTTACCCAAAAGTGACTTTGGAAATTACCGTTTGGACTTACTATATTTTCTGCAGCATTCATTCGTAATTTAAACGAAATTTTACCTGTTTATCTTCGTGACAATATTACTTCATATGTTGACGATATTCTTATTGCTAAACGTTCTTGGAGTGAGCACAACAAAATTTTGGATTCATTATTACGTATTTTTGCAAGAGTTGGCATTACAGTGACCTTGGAAAAATCTGAATTTGGTCGTTCTCAGGTGAAATTTCTCGGTCACATTATTTCTACAGAAGGTATTCTTCCCGATCCAGAGAAATTAGACGCTATTCATAATTATGCTGTTCCTACTACAAAACGTGATGTTCGTAGTTTCCTTGGTGTCCGTAATTTTCTTAGACGCTTTGTTAGATTGGATGATTTGGCCACACCTCGTTTACACATTTCAGTTATGCGCACTTTGGTCCCAGAAAATGCTTTCATAAATTACGAGAAAATTGTTACTTCAGTAATATGGAAAAACGTATTCGATCTGTTCTTGCCAAATGCAAATTATGTCAAAAGGCTAAGCCGCCAGCTATTTCTCACAGAGCACCGTTGTTTCCTATCATTCGAACGAAATTAAAGTAGATGGCTGCAGTCGATTTGTTCGGTCCAGTGGTTCGTTCTATTAATGGTTTTGCGTAAATTTTCGTAGCATTGGAATTGACATCAAAACATGTGTGTTTTACACCTTTACGCAAAGCAACAGCTCGTTCAGTATCTAATGCTTTCATCAAACATTTTCTTAAAGAAGTGGCCCGCATCTCGTGGTCGTGCGGTAGCGTTCTCGCTTCCCACGCCCGGGTTCCCAGGTTCGATTCCCGGCGGGGTCAGGGATTTTCTCTGCCTCGTGATGGCTGGGTGTTGTGTGCTGTCCTTAGGTTAGTTAGGTTTAAGTAGTTCTATGTTCTAGGGGACTTATGACCACAGCAGTTGAGTCCCATAGTGCTCAGAGCCATTTGAACCATTTCTTAAAGAAGTGGGTCATGTTGATAAGGTTATATCAGATAATGGATCACAGTTTCGCTCTAAAATTTGGCTTCGTACTCTACGGCGTCGTAAGATTAAACCAATTTTCATTTCACTTTTTCACCCTCAGTCTAACGCTTCAGAAAGATGGATGAAAGAAATTAATAAATTGTGCCGTCTTTATTGTCATCAGAATCACAGAACTTGGGATCAGTATCTTCATATTTTTCAAAACATTCTGAATGAACTTCCTAATGACTCAACTTCTTTACCGCCTCTATTGATACTAAAAAACAAAGCACCATCAAATCGCATTTCTGAAATAGTTCCTTTTCCGCCTTCACGGAAACTGCGGCATTCTGAAGTTGTCAACCTGGCTCTACGAAATATTGCATCTGCGGTTGCTAGAAGAGAGAAATCAGCGAAACGTCCTGGTCGTTTAAAAATCTTGTCAGTTGGTCAAAAGGTGTTAATTAAGTCTCATCGTTTGTCTCATAAAGGAAAAGGCTTATGTCGCAAATTTTTTCTGCTTTATGACGGTCCATACAGAATTCGCAAAATTATCCATGATAACACTATTGAAGTAGAAACTCTTAAATCTCGGCGCTCTAAGGGAATACATCATATATCGAACGTAAAAATTTTTGTGGAATGACATACTTTTGAGAAACCAACAGTTATACGTAAACATGCGGAGAGTACAAGGATACCGCGCCGTGTTCCGGCGGCGGCAGATACTCAAAGCAACAGTGAAGTCTGCGCGCCGCACAAGGCAGTCGTTGACCGCAAACAATCACTTCGTACGTCACGCGCCTACAGCTGATCGAGCGCTCAGTGCGAATGCACTGACAGCCGTAAACAAATACACAGTCTAATTTCTTGATTAAATTCAGTATAAAGCTATGGTGACTTAATAAATTATGTTATTAACGTTCAGTATTTTTCAGGATACGGTTGTATAAAGTATTTAAGACCTTCAGGTAAATTCTGTGTGTGTTCGACGTTAAGAGGACTTGCTATGGAGAAAATTTCAGGAAGAATGTAATTAAAAAAAAAAAGTAATAAACAAAAAAGGTAACGATTAATTGAGTTTATTTTTCAGGTAACATATTTCCACTTAGGTACGTACTTTAGGCGTAATTTGCTGCTTGCGATTACGTGACTCATACTTTGTGCTAAATTTCATGTTCTATGAATTTACTTGTGAAGCGACGTGCTTGTGTACATTTACTGATTTTGACGATGATTGATTAATGAACAGGCTTGTTATTTGTATATATTATGCATCGCTTGGCTGCACTGCTTTTTCACTGATGTCATATTTTTCTATTATGTGCCTGCTGTGCTTATTTATTTAAATTATAATTGTCACCTGATTAATTGTGCTGACTGTAGTTAGGTATGTAGGTTACACTTTGTGATTTATCTGCTTGCGCCTTCATGTTTACTTATTAAGATTACATATGAACATTTATTTGCTTATGCTGAATGATGCTAATGACTTGTTTATTACGTAAGATATATGTTTGCTGCTGTGCGTATGGATTGCATATTTACACACTTCTGTTTTGTTGTCATAACTACTCTTTAATTTAGAATATAGAAATGCTGATATACTGTGTACGAACATAGAGTTTAGGTTACACTGTGGTATTAATTATAGATTGTTCGCTTGGCAGAGCCTCGTTGTAGGGATTGTGCTGCATCCACTTGTTGACATTCTGTTCTCTACTGGTATATTTACTCGCTGTTGCATGTTTTGCTTACGCTCAGTGCCTTATATTTTTAAGATAAGAAAATGAACTGCTATAATTCTACGAACGACATTGGTACAAAAAACTGCATAGAAGTCACATGAGCTGGAGGTTTTATGGAAGCTGTATAAATTTATGCTAATAGGAAGGAAGCTAACGACATGACATACCAACACTAGGTTTAGACCATTGACAGTTATTACACTGCATTCTTCGTGAGCAATTGAAATAGGAAGTGACACTTGACACGAGAAATACTCCACATGTTTGCTTCTGTTTGCCATAATTTTTGAAGTGGTGTACACACTGAAATATCACCATCATTAACACTTCGTAATCGTACTTACTTACTGAAAGTTATTCAAACTAAAGTCTGTTAGAGGTCATGTATGCATTTCTTTTATTTAACGATGGACAAGGAACCAAAATGTATCTTATAATTTATAATGAGTAGAAGATTTGGGTCAGATGGATTATACAGAGGTTGTGTGTGGACACTGTGTCTTCGGATTGTATGGGATGCTGAATTGAAGTTGCACTAGGATTTTGTCTGTACTTGTTCGAGGAGACTGACTAGAGGAAAGAGTTGTTATGGAAGTGAAATGATATTGGTGCTGAGGTTTATATGTATCGACGTATTATTGAGGTATTGAGATTATGTGAAGTTGATGATTATTGGAGTTTCGTGGACAAGAGGTAAGGTAAATGAGGTATTATTGAAGTATTGAGATTATGTGATGCTGATGGTTATTGGAGTTTTGGTGGATAAGAGGTGAAGTAAGTGAGGAGCATATTTTTTTGTTGGTCTATATGGGACAAGGAGGATGAAGATGGCAGACTAGAACACTCAGGTAGAAAGAAGATTGCCTACAAACACACTTTGTTAAATCAATAAGCAGTATATACTTTTTTTGAAGAGAGGAAGTATTTGCATATCTTGGCTCCCTGACAGTTGTTCAGCAACCGTACATTTTTATCTGGCTTGGCAAACATTGGTCTTGACATGATGACTATGACGTTGACTAACTATTATTGACTGTTATACATTGCTGCCACTACCACTTGATACACATGATGAACATAAAATTTTGACAGAATTGCATTTACACAGTTAACACTATTCAACTACACAGTAGCACTAAATGTGGATGAAAGATGAGTGAGTGTGTTTTGTGTGTTTTCCTTTTATAATCCCAGAGAAGTGATCCCAACCTATCTCCTAAATATTATTTTACTTGTTTGTTGTGGCTTGCACTGACACCCATAAATATTATAGGTTTACTGGTATTTGTGTATTGTAATAGTTAATAGGACAATTATCTGATATCATTTGTGTGTTTGTTATGATTTGTATGTTTAGTGTAAAAGCATTGTATGTGTACTCAAACTATTGTTCATGCCTGAACTGTCTGATTAGTGATGGTGCTGCACTTTTCAACATGGTGGATGCCACCTGGACATGTTTAATTTCTGCTGATGAACTGTGTGATTAGTGATAGGGAATATTATGAACTGTTATTTGCACTTTTTCTACATGATTGGTGCCACTAGGACATGTTTAATTTCTGCTGATGAACAGTGTGATTAGTGATAGCGAATTTTATGGACTGCGGTCAGCACCTGGTCAACATTACTGGGTGCCACTGATGGACTGCTTCTACCGAAATGGTGTTACTTGTTGATGTCTGCACCTGCTCAACATTGCTGGGTGCCACTGATGGACTGCTTCTACTGAAATGGTGTTACTTGTTGCTGTCTGCACCTGCTCAACATTGCTGGGTGCCACTGATGGACTGCTTCTACTGAAATGGTGTTACTTGTTGGTGTCTGCACCTGCTCAACATTGCTGGTGCCACTAATGGAACTGCTTATACTGAAATGGTGTTACTTGTTGATGTCTGCACCTGCTCAACATTGCTGGGTGCCACTGATGGACTGCTTCTACTGAAAAGATGTCACCTGTTGATGTCTGCACCTGCTCAACATTGCTGGGTGCCACTGATGGACTGCTTCTACTGAAAAGATGTCACCTGTTGGTGTCTGCACCTGCTCAACATTGCTGGGTGCCACTGATGGACTGCTTCTACTGAAAAGATGTCACCTGTTAGTGTCTGCACCTGCTCAACATTGCTGGGTGCCACTGATGGACTGCTTCTACCGAAATGGTGTTACTTGTTGGTGTCTGCACCTATTCAACATTGCTGGGTGCCACTGATGGACTGCTTCTACTGAAAAGATGTCACCTGTTGCTGTGTGCACCTGCTCAACATTGCTGGTGCCACTAATGGAACTGCTTATACTGAAATGGTGTTACTTGTTGGTGTCTGCACCTATTCAACATTACTGTGTGCCACTGATGGACTGTTTCTACTGAAAAAATGTCACTTGTTGGTATTTGCACCTGTTGACCATTGCTGGGTGCTACTGCTGGAACTGTCAACTGCTTATTCTTGAGCTATGGAAAGCGTTTATGTGAATATTTGTATAAACTGATTTTTTTGTGTATTACTGTTTGTGAAAAGTTATGAGACTCTTACCTGCACATATTCGTCATTGCTGACGCTATTGATTGAACTGTTTAGCCACATAATACTTGTGTAAACTGTTATGTAAAGTCACATGTATGAAATAATTTGTATTGCTTACTGTATTTTATATATTAGGTTATTGAAAGGTCAGTGCAAAGCCAAAATTTTATCTAGTTATATGATATTTACGCATGAATATTATCTTTTATTTTTGTCTGTATTTTTTTGACGAATTTGGTGGTATTTTCACCACCAATGCTGGCAAAAATACCATCAAATTCTAGCCTGTGGAGGAAGGGCATTTGAAAGGGGGCTACACTGAGCCACAGCGCCAGAGATCGCGCTAGAGAGTATTGTTCTGCCGCCTCCACTGGCAGTGATTATTGAGAACTCGTAGTGGGCAGTGCTTTGGGAGAACTCGTGGTAGTCAGTGCTGAGATGTCGTAGTGAGGAGTGTTTGTTGAGATGAGCTAGTAGGCAGTGCTTGCTGAGATGTGATACTGAAAAGTTCTTGTTGAGATGTGATAGTAGCGAGTCGGTGTGGAGAGATTGTAATGTCTAGAGTGCTTTTCATCAATATAAATTAAGGTAACAAACTACTTTTCTTTTCTTTCTCATTATTTCAATGTCCTGAATAATGCGTCATTACAGGTTCAGTCAACAAAGCATCTGGCTTGTGTTCTTGTATTAGAGTGTAATTCTGGTTTTCTTGAGTAATTATGGTATTTCTATCTTCTTTAATTAATTCAGTATAAATGATATTTAAAATTTCTTGTGTTGTTGAAGAAGAACCGTGCCAGAGGCGTACGTTGAGTCATACTTCCACACACAGAACAGTTACACTTGTGCTTTGGTTTCGTAGGTTTTATAGTTGCTGGGGACTTAATTAATTGTGTTAATGAAAATTTCCATTTCATTCTTTGTTATTGTTCTATGCAGTCAGATAGCGTAATAATACTAGTCAGGGCCAACCGTTTACGAGACTTCGTAATCGAACAGACAGCTACTGAAGCAAAAAATTAAAATTATTTTCATTGTATTTTAATTAAGCCCCCATGCACCTTCACCCAAATTATTTCGGATCTCCGTCAATTTACTTCGATACTATTGCACTTTTTATTGCTATAAACACGCCTCCCGCTTCACTGTCCAGCCTCTCTCTGCGGTATACATTCCAATCTGAGTTTATAATTTCATTATTGTTTACATCTGGTTTCAGCCAACTTTCTGTCCCTAGTACGATGTGGGCATTGTGACCGTTTATTAATGAGAGCAGTTCTGGGACCTTTCTATAGACGCTCCTGCAGTTTACTATTACCGCATTAATATTGTTATTCACTGTTGCGTTTTGCCTACTCCTACCTTGCCGCGTATCAGGAGGTGGACCTAGGGAGGGAATCCTCTAACCTAAAAAACCCATATGTGCACTCCACACGTACTCCGCTATCCTTGTAGCCGCTTCCTGCGTGTAGTGCACGCCTGACCTATTCAGGGGGACCCTACATTTCTCCACCCGATAGCGGAGGTCGAGAAATTTGCACCCCAGATATCTGCAGAATCGTCTGAGCCTCTGGTTTAAGCCTTGCACTCGGCTCCAAACCAGAGGACTGCGATCCGTTCTGGGAACGACACTACAAATAGTTAGCTCAGATTCCACCCCACGAGCGAGGCTTTCCGCCTTCACCAACTCCGCTAACCGCCTGTATGAACTGAGGATGACCTCTGAACCCAGACGGCAGGAGTCATTGGTGCCGACATGAGCAACAATTTGCAGTCGGGTGCACCCAGTGCTCTCTATCGCCGCCGGTAGGGCCTCCTCCACATCTCGGATGAGACCCCCCGGCAAGCAGACAGAGTGAACACTGGCCTTCTTCCCCGACCTTTCCGCTATTTCCCTAAGGGGCTCCATCACCCGCCTAACGTTGGAGCTCCCAATCACTAATAAACCCCTCCCCCCGTGTGCCTGCTCGGACCTTGCTGAAGGAGCGGACACATGTCCACTCACAGGCAGAGCGGGTGATGCCACACGGCCAGGCTCCACATTGACCCTCCATCTCGTGCGCCGCGAACGCCGTTGAACCCGCCACTCCCCTTGGGGAGAGGGTGGCCCAACCGCGCCCGGTACCCGCGAAGATGTCTCGACAACAGGGACAGTGGGTGAAGCATGTAACACCTGGGGTGTACCTTGCGACGCACCAGACTCCCCACTGCCGCTACACTCCGAGGCAGCAGCCTGAAGACGGCTGACCGCGGCCATCAACACGTTGAGCTGTTCGCGGACAGTGGCCAGCTCCTCCTGCGTCCGTAGACAGCAGTCACACATCCTATCCACCCGAAGAAATCAATTTACTGTAGCATGTTAATCAACTTTTAACTAGACTGCTAATTCACTAAAGGGGCTGATATCTGACTAAACAGTAGTTACTAGACACTTCTTGTTGAAAACCATGAAAATAGCACTACCTGTCTCTGGACTGCATTCATGGAACAATGAAAGAAACGGATGTAACTGAACCGTTACGATGTGAAATGTTTGGACCGCAATGAAGTTCGGTGTTGTTAGCTTCTTTACAAACACTCCTCTCTTATTCCAGCTCGGCTATGCTTACTATGAGTGTTGGTATTATTAAAAACATCGGGAATCCGATATAACAATATTTAAAAAAATAGCGTAATCGACTCCCGAAATGTCGAGAAAACGAAGCGATATGTCTATGGAAAAATTTCGATGTACTTGCCCACAAAAATATGGGTTTCAAATAGTAAATATACTGCAGGTTTCAGGGCTGTATATTTAAGTACTGATTTATTATTCTGTAAATCAAGATGCTAGCGGGCAGCCTGTCTGCCTTAGATCAATAATTGAAAGGAAAACTATGCACGTTCACACTTAGCGATAAACATTTTGCCGACAGTGGTTACTGCATGTGAGTGGCACAATAAAAGGTGTCCGATTGGTGCGTCATTCAGTTTCGTCACATATCGAATTTATCCGGAACACTTCATATCGACTTTCCTGTTTTTTCATTTCTGCCAACACCAGCGACCTAGCAGCTGTACTGTAAAAAATGCGTGGTGAAGCTAAACGTTGCAGTATCTGTTGGTAGCGCCGAGCACCGATTACGTCAGCATCTCCCTCTCACTCGTCTATGGCCACCCTAAAGACCCTTCTTGTAATTAAGATTTTAGTTCATTTTCAGGAACTTTTCTTTGAAGGATCCAGACGTGAAGAAACAGCACACTAGTAGCGTCAAAATTGTTTTTTAACGCTATTTCTTCTTGGTTCAAAAAATCAAATGGTTCTGAGCACCATGCGACTTAACTTCTGAGGTCATCAGTCGCCTAGAACTTAGAACTAATTAAACCTAACTAACCTAAGGACGTCACACACATCCATGCCCGAGGCAGGATTCGAACCTGCGACCGTAGCGGTCACTTGGTTCCAGACTGTAGCGCCTAGAACCGCACGACCACTCCGGCCGGCTCTATTTCTTCATATCGGAAATCTTGTTATTCCGTTCACACCGCCACCGCCCAGTGGAATCGGACTCCTTGTTTTGTGCCACATATACTTGCTTTACACAAAGAGAGAGTGGACGGGATGAAAGCTCAAAAAGTATTAAGACACCTTCACACAGTGAAAGTAAAATTATGTTCCACTACGATTCAAAAGAGCAATTTCAAGTATCTATCGAAAATATCGGCACCGGGTACAGCATTTTTTATATCGATGTATACGAGGAGTAGCTATTGCCCATTTATATCGATATTTTGGGTGGAACATAGATACATCGATCTTTTTATCCACAGCCCTAATGCTTACCTGGCGCTGTGGAGTGGAGTTCCTGCCCGTGACGCAGCTCTGCGTTTCAGTCCGCGCCGCCATATTGTGCAGCGGTCGCCAGTCGCATGCTTGCCTGATAAAACAGCTCGCTCCCCCGTTATGTGGATTACCGTTACGCGCCGTTCCATATCGTTCAGTGTGCTTAACAAGCCGTCCAAATTACCCGCTAGCCGACACAGAATACAGGAAGCCGCGCGATTGTCAGCTGTCAGTGAACGCTACTTTGTGGAGCGTTTTCTGCCCAGTAATAACGCACGCCCGCCGTGGGTCACACGGTGGCAGCCGAGCAGGAAATGCCAAACTGCGTCACACACTTCCGCCGTCAACATTTCCTCCTAGCTTCAATATTTTTCAGATATGAAACTCATCAAAACATGTTCAATTTGGTGTCGCAGCCGACTACAATTCGTTCTACCACAGTCTACGTAAGCACATTCGAAACTGATTTCTCCGATCTCCGACTTTGTGTCTCACGACTGGGTTTACAGGTACTTATCCAAAGAACTGACGAATTATGTCTTCAGAATAGCATTCAAAACTTCTTTGCCTAATATGGGGGCAAGTTAAGACTTAATTATCATCTCAAAAAGTAACATGTCGCTACTTATCACTATCATCGTCGATAAAGGATTACGTATCTTGGCCTGCTTCGCTTCAGAACTGTTCACGGCATCTCTTTAGGATGGCCAACATTTCTCTTTCCCGTTGTATTGTATACTGAGGTGACAAACGTCATGGGATAGCGATGTACACATATACAGATGGGGCTGAAGTTTCGCGTACACAAGGTATAAAGGGACAGTCCATTGCTGGAGCTCTCATCTGCGCTCTGGTGATTCATGTGGAAAGGTCCCAGACGTAGTTATCGTCGCACGATAGGGACAGACTTTGAACTCCGGACTGGTAGGTGGAGCATCGGCGTTGATAGGCTATGGCAGCAAACGACCGAAGCGAGTGCCTTCGCTAACAGCACATCGCCTGCAACGCCTCTACTGGGCTCGTGACCATGTCGGTTGGACCCTAGAGGGTCAGAAAACCCTGGCCTGGTGAGACTAGTCCGGATTTCAGTTGGCAAAAACTAATGGTAGGGCTGGAGTGTGGCGCAGACCCCACGAAGCCATGGACCTGAGTTGTCATCAAGACACGTGCAAGTTGGTAGTGGCTCCATAAGCGTGTGGACTGTGTTTACATGGAATGGACTGGGTTCTCTGGTCCGGCTGAACCGACAGTTCACTGGTAGTGGTTAAGTTCGGCAACTTGTAGACAATTTGCAGTCATTCATGGACTTCATGTTCCCAAACAAAGATGGAATTTTTATGGATGACAATGCGCCATGTCACCAGGCCACAATTGTTCGCGACTGGTTTGAGGAATATTCTGGACAATTCGACCGCCCGACGTGAATTCAGTCGAATATTCATGGGACATAATGGAGAGGTCAGTTCGTGCACACAATCCTGGACTGGAAATACTTTCGCAGTTACTGACGGCTATACAGGTAACATGTCTCAAGATTTCGGGGGGACTTCCAACAACTCATTGGTTACATTATATAACGTTTGTCACCTCAGTGTACTGTATTGCAGCGTCAGTTATCCTAGTACGAGGGTGAGTTAAATGAAAACCTTAAATATTTTTTTAAATATTATTTATTGTGCAGAAGTGGTACAAATCAGAATCACTTTACAATATAATCTCCCCCACGCTCAATGCAAGTCCTCCAGCACTTACAAAGTGCATAAATTCCTTTAGAAAATAATTCTTTTGGTAGTTCGCGCAACCATTCATGCACCGCGTGGCGTATCTCTTCATCAGAACGGAACTTCTTTCCTACCATTGCGTCTTTGAGTTGTCCAGTCATATGGAAATCACTTGGGGCAAGGTCTGGTAAGTATGCTGGATGAGGAAGACACTGAAAATGCACGTCTGAGATCGTTGCAACTGTTGTACGGGCAATGTGGGGCCTTGAATTGTCATGTTGCAAAAGGACACCTGCTGACAGCAATCCATGTCGCTGTGATTTGATTGCAGGCCGCAGATGATTTTTTAGGAGATCTGTGTATGATGCACTGGTGACAGTGGTCCCTCTAGGCATGTAATGATCCAAAAGACGCCTTTTTCGTCCCAAAAGAGAGTCAGCATAACCTTCCATGCTGATGGTTCTGTTCGAAACTTCTTTGGTTTTGGTGATGAGAAATGGCGCCATTCCTTGCTCACTCTCTTTGCTTCCGGATGGTGGAAGTAAACCCAGGTTTCGTCACCAGTAACGATTCTTGCAAGGAAGTCATCACCCTCTCGTTCAAAGCGCCGAAGATGTTCTTCACAAGCATCAACACGTCGTTCTCTCATTTCAGGAGTCAGCTGCCGTGGCACCCATCTTGCAAACACTTTGTCAAACTCGAGCACATCATGCACAATGTGGTGTGCTGACCCATGACTAATCTGTAAACATGCTGCAATGTCATTCAGTGTCGCTCGGCGGTTTTCCTTCACTATGGCTTCAACTGCTGCAATGTTCTGTGGAGTCACAACTCGTTGTGCCTGACCTGGACGAAGAGCATCTTCCACTGAAGTCACAGCATTTGCGAACTTCCTACTCCATTAGTAGACTTGCTGCTGTGACAAACATGCGTCACCGCACAGAACCTTCATTCGTCGATGAATTTCAATTGGTTTCACACCTTCACTACGCAAAAACCGAATAACAGAACCCTGTTCTTCCCTATGGTTCTCATATTATCTCTCAATTTTGAGACGTAACATTATTATTCTTTCATTCATAAAAGTGTACGAATGTATTCTGTTCTTCAATGTTTTCCACATCCCAATCGAGACTTCTTTGTTCTTGTGGCAATCTGTAATAGATCATTACATAGTTCTGAAATTCGATCATTCCCTGTAATTTCCTTTCCTCGCAATGATGGCAACGATGTCACTTTTAGCTTCGCCTAGTTGTTGCTCCACTTGTGTTTCTTTATGTGTTAGACCTCTCATGTTCCATGTTGCTATTTCAAACGATTATGGTAAATCTAATTTGTCCACCATAATCGCCTTAACTGGTCTTTTCAACAGATTTGTCTGTTTCTTTCTTTTTTTTCATTTCGGTATTGATGGTAACGCACCGTCCAGTTCAAAGGCACTTGTAAAAAATGTACAGCTTCTTTTATTCTCTACGTTCTGATGAAATAATCATACCCCATGCGAGCTATCTCAAGGAAAATAAATTTAATATTAATCAGAGGAGAGTCAATGGAGGATTGGATTCACAGAGTGTGTATATCACAAACTAACAAAGATTACATTTAGATGTTACTAATTTTTTTTAAAAAAAGTAAGGAAGTGAGATCTTCCTGTTCTCATGTTCACTTCTCTTTTCTTTCTCTTAGCGGTCAGAGGTAAGTGCTATTGCTCTGTAAAAATTGTAATTATGAGGGTCGTTCAATAAGTAATGCCCAACATTTTTTTCTAAAAAAAGCCATTAATACACATAGACAAACGTCCTTGTTGATGCTTCATATTTGATGTTTGTTCTGTGCGCCGGTGAAGTTTCGAACCGTTCTGGCTGTGGTGTCACCGCCAGACACCACACTTGCTAGGTGGTAGCCTTTAAATCGGCCACGGTCCGTTAGTATACGTCGGACCCGCGTGTCGCCACTATCAGTGATTGCAGACCGAGCGCCGCCACACGGCAAGTCTAGAGAGACTTCCTAGCACTCGCGCCAGTTGTACAGCCGACTTTGCTAGCGATGGTTCACTGACAAAATACGCTCTCATTTGCCGAGACGATAGTTAGCATAGCCTTCAGCTACGTCATTTGCTACGACCTAGCAAGGCGCCATTACCAGTTACTATTGATGCTGTAAAACATGTACCGTCAAGAGCGATGTTCACCATTTATGGATTAAAGTTAAGTATTCCACAGCTACGTCCTTTTTTGCTAGTCTAATTCCTTGACCTGTTCCAGACCTCACGCCAGCCTGCGTGAGCTAAAACGCGTGCCTTTCGGCTTCCTCTCATAGTGGGTTGGCTGTCTTGCCAATCCACAACACTGGCAGAAGGCAGAGACGTAGTACAGCGTCAAAATGGCGCCTACATAGGCGTTACAGTCTGGAGCCGCGCTACCGCTACGGTCGCAGGCTCGAATCCTTCCTCGGGCATGTGTTTTTTTTTTTTTTTTTTTTTTTTTTTTTTTTTTTTTTTTTTTTTTTGCGCCTTCATACGACTCACGTTACAAGCAGCGTGCTGTTACTGAATTCTTGTGTGCAGAAAAAGAAACCGTGGTGAACATCCATTAACGTTTGTGTGCAGCGTATGGCGATGGGTAAAGAAAGTTATAGCCTCATGAAATGCAGAAACAGAGCTCCATGATCAGCCAAGCTGGGGATGTCCTGTCACAGCCACTGCTCGAGACATGTGAATCGTGCGGATGCCATTATTATTCGTGCCGACCGGCGCCTCACAACTTGACAATTGGCTCTACGATTGTCGGTCAGAATTGAAAGTGCGTGTGCAATGATCGCGACTCTTGGATATTCAAAGAGGTACTCACGATGGGTTCCACGAATGCTCACAGCGGACCACAAGACTCAAACAAAGGCCATTTCATCTGAATTGTTGGAGCGTTTGAGACCAACGGAGAGGCCCTTCTGTCACGGATCGTTACGGGGGACAAACGCTGGGTGCACCACATTGCTCCGGAAACAAAACGGCAGTCCACGAGTGCCATCATCCTCTTTCGCCACAAAAGAAGAAATTCAAGACAACCCCCCCCCCCTCCACCCCCGCCCCCTGCCGGAAAAGTCAAGGTGACAGTCTTCTGGGATTGTGACGGCGTCATCCTTGTGGATGTGATGCCAAGAGGTTCAACCATCAATTCAGAGGCATACGTGAACACTTTGAATAAACTCGAGAACCGTTTCCGACGTGTTCGATCGGACAACAGTCCAGCAGAAATCTTGCTCCGGCACGATAACGCACGCCCTCACACAAGTCTGAGAACCTGGGAACACATCGCCAAGTTGGGTTGGACATCATTGCCTCATCCACCCTACAGTCCAGACCTGGCACCGTCGGACCTGCTTCTCTTTGAGCCGCTTACAGATCCTCTACGGAGAACACACTTGAAGGTGACGAGAGTGTCAGTCATGCAGTGAAAACATGGCTACGCCTACAGGGCAAGAGTTTTTACCAGCAGGGAATACATGCTCTTCCACAAAGTTGGCGTACGGCCATAGAACGTGATGATGGAGACTACGTAGAAAAATACGACATGGACGAGACATGTTGATGTATATTGTCACCAAATTTCAAAAAAGAAATTTGTTCTGAGAAAAAAAAGGTGGAACATTACTTATTGAACGACTCCCTTGTTATTGTGTTAGTATCATACTAAACGTGTCTCCTATTCTTTGTAGTAGCCTTTTATTCTAAATACTCTAATCTGGTTTATAAATTGTAGTATTTCATTTCTGTGTGTGAGGATTCTGCACGCATTGTTTGAGAGCAAAACGGGCGCTAGCTTGTCGCGTCGTGTCGGTTCACTATTACGTACATACGAAGTCGAACCTATGCATTATTTTTGTAAGAAGTATGATACCTTATTTTGTGTGTGAAATTCAATACAATATTTTTCACTACCGATTCTTTCGAACAATGACGATGTACAGTTGCGACCAGGGCCTGATACATCAAGAGGACACGAAAATCGCGATGCCATACGCAAGACTCTAAAGCTGATGAAAGCTAACCAAATAATTAGTGATTACTTGACGTTTGTTAAACTAGTAACCGGATTGTGCCATCGTAGTTGTGGCGTGTCTTTCCTGAAGCAAACCTGTCTTAACTGCATTGTCTACAGTTTTGTCACAAGTAAATATTTTTTTCAAATTTTATTCTGCCAGTAAGGGCAGATACATTACACTGTGTACTGAATAATTGTTGGTGGCACTTTGATGAGACGTTGTTTTCTTTTAGGAGGCACAGAGCTCGTTGCCTACTGCTTGTCCGTCTCGATCGGGTTTGGCATATTGTCCTTTCTGTCTGTAACAGTGCTCAAGAGGACATATTTGTTCGAGACAGGAATTGCAGTTTCTGTTTGGCATTCTGTCATTGACTGCAAACATTTTCGTTTCACTCCCGCTTTCACGATTTGGAAAGGCTGATCGTTGCTATTCTGATCAGGTGGGTCTTAGTGTTGTTGTTGTTGTGGTCTTCAGTCCTGAGACTGGTTTGATGCAGCTCTCCATGCTACTCTATCCTGTGCAAGCTTCTTCATCTCCCAGTACCTACTGCAACCTACATCCTTCTGAATCTGCTTAGTGTATTCATCTCTTGGTCTCCCCCTACGATTTTTACCCTCCACGCTGCCCTCCAGTACTAAATTGGTGATCCCTTGATGCCTCAGAACATGTCCTACCAACCGATCCCTTCTTCTGGTCAAGTTGTGCCACAAACTCCTCTTCTCCCCAATCCTATTCAGTACCTCCTCATTAGTTATGTGATCTACCCATCTAATCTTCAGCATTCTTCTGTAGCACCACATTTCGAAAGCTTCTATTCTCTTCTTGTCCAAACTATTTACCGTCCATGTTTCACTTCCATACATGGCTACACTCCATACAAATACTTTCAGAAATGACTTCCTGACACTTAAATCTATATTCGATGTTAACAAATTTCTCTTCTTCAGAAACGCTTTCCTTGCCATTGCCAGTCTACATTTTATATCCTCTCTACTTCTACCATCATCAGTTATTTTGCTCCCCAAATAGCAAAACTCCTTTACTACTTTAAGTGTCTCATTTCCTAATCTAATACCCTCAACATCACCCGACTTAATTCGACTACATTCCATTATCCTCGTTTTGCTTTTGTTGATGTTCATCTTATATCCTCCCTTCAAGACACCATCCATTCCGTTCAACTGCTCTTCCAAGTCCTTTGCTGTCTCTGACAGAATTACAATGTCATCGGCGAACCTCAAGGTTTTTATTTCTTCTCCCTGGATTTTAATACCTATTCCGAATTTTTCTTTTGTTTCCTTTACTGCTTGCTCAATATACAGATTGAATAACATCGGGGAGAGGCTACAACCCTGCCTTACTCCCTTCCCAACCACTGCTTCCCTTTCATGTCCCTCGACTCTTATAACTGCCATCTGGTTTCTGTACAAATTGTAAATAGCCTTTCGCTCCCTGTACTTTACCCCTGCCACCTTTAGAATTTGAAAGAGAGTATTCCAGTCAACATTGTCAAAAGCTTTCTCTAAATCTACAAATGCTAGAAACGTAGGTTTGCCTTTCCTTAATCTTTCTTCTAAGATAAGTCGTAAGGTCAGTATTACCTCACGTGTTCCAGTATTTCTACGGAATCCAAACTGATCTTTCCCGAGGTCGGCTTCTACTAGTTTTTCCATTCGTCTGTAAAGAATTCGTGTTAGTTTAATAAGCCACAGCTGCAAAATACTGATTGTTCGGTAATTCTCACATCTGTCAACACCTGCTTTCTTTGGGATTGGAATTATTATATTCTTTTTGAAGTCTGAGGGTATTTCGCCTGTTTCATACATCTTGCTCACCAGATGGTAGAGTTTTGTCAGGACTGGCTCTCCCAAGGGCGTCAGTAGTTCCAATGGAATGTTTTCTACTCCGGGGGCCTTGTTTCGACTCAGGTCTTTCAGTGCTCTGTCAAACTCTTCACGCAGTATCGTATCTCCCATTTCATCTTCATCTACATCCTCTTCCATTTCCATAATATTGTCCTCAAGTACATCGCCCTTGTATAGACCCTCTGTATACTCCTTCCACCTTTCTGCTTTCCCTTCTTTGCTTAGAACTGGGTTTCCATCTGAGCTCTTGATATTCATACAAGTGGTTCTCTTATCTCCAAAGGTCTCTTTAATTTTCCTGTAGGCAGTATATATCTTACCCCTAGTGAGATAAGCCTGTACATCCTTACATTTGTCATCTAGCCATCCCTGCTTAGCCATTTTGCACTTCCTGTCGATCTCATTTTTGAGACGTTTGTATTCCTTTTTGGCTGCTTCATTTACTCCATTTTTATATTTTCTCCTTTCATCAATTAAATTCAATATTTCTTCTGTTACCCAAGGATTTCTACTAGCCCTCGTCTTTTTACCTACTTGATCCTCTGCTGCCTTCACTACTTCATCCCTCAAAGCTACCCATTCTTCTTCTACTGTATTTCTTTCCCCCATTCCTGTGAGTTGTTCCCTTATACTCTCCCTGAAACTCTGTACAACCTCTGGTTCTTTCAGTTTATCCAGGTCCCACTCCTTAAATTCCCACCTTTTTGCAGTTTCTTCAGTTTTAATCTACAGGTCATAATCAATAGATTGTGGTCAGAGTTCACATCTGCCCCTGGAAATGTCTTACAATTTAAAACCTGGTTCCTAAATCTCTGTCTTACCATTATATAATCTTAGTGTAGTTTCATATGATTAACTATCTCAGTCATAATATCTCTGACGGGTTCTTCATCCGAAGGGTTCTTTGTCAATTCAGATACGGTTGTTCGTATTTGGCTGTGATTTCCATGGCACGTTTGTCACGGTCCGTCCTATCTTAACGCGTTATAGTCGACGTGCTCTCTTGCGTCATGGGAAATGTGTTGGTCGGAGAAGGTGGTTCAGATGTGTCCCTCCGTAAGACACAAGGCACGTTCTCTGGCTTAGCAGTTGTGCCTGGCCTCGGCCTAGAGGCACGCAGGATGGCCGTCCGCGGATGGTACCTCGGTACCTCGGCGTTCTGTGTTCTCAACATCCAGCTCTGGCTATCCGAGAGACGTGTATAGCCTAAGCTGTCACGGCAGGAGAAAAGCCACGGCAGTTTTTGCTTTTCCTTGACCCACTGTAATAACACATTTTATTACAGATATCACGGTGTCAGATACTGTGCTGTGTGTAGCAACCAAAGACGTTACTCCTTACGTAATAAATGAGAACATTATCATTGCATTATCTCTGATTTTTATTATTTCTGTTACTGAGTGTAATATTAATGACTCCGATTTTAACATACGTTTTTGGGTGGGGTCCGCCTTTAGCAAAATACAATTTTGTTTCTTGTCCCAGACAAGTTGCAGCATCATCACTGACGATGTTGCAACTGCAGTGAAACATGTCTGGGACAAAAAAACAAAATTGTATTTTGATAAAGGCGGACCCCATCCAAAAACATATGTTATTGTTAAAGCAAACACAAACAAAAGAGCTTCAACTTCAAGATGACTCCGATTTTGTTCTTATAATTGTGAGCCGGCCGGAGTGGCCGACCGGTTCTAGGCGCTTCAGTCTGGAACCGCGCGACCGCTACGGTCACAGGTTCGAATCCTGCCTCGGGAATGGATGTGTGTGTCCTTAGGTTAGTATTACAACCTGATAGTAAAAGTTGTATTCAGGGAAACGAAGTGAGACTCGAAAGTAAATATTACTCTTTCTAGTCAGTCTAATTACTACAGAAAGTTTCAGCTACAATACATCTACGTGGAGTTAGAGAGACGCTGGGGAGGTGGCGAACGAATCTTGGAGATAAACATGGCGACTTTCAACGAACTCAAGAGCACGCAACAAGAAATCTGCTACATCTCTTTACCAACGTTTTACCACACAAGGCGAGTTTGGTTTCAATGGACATTTCAATACACCACTTGAAAACGAAGAATACACCCTAATCTTAACCTGCAACCGTAAAATACCATAAAACGATGAGCTGATTCACAGTGAAATTATAGCGTTTTTCATTTATAGTTTATATGTTGCCAACAGAAACTCCCTCTTTTCTAATAATCGATGGGCAGCGTTCTGATTCGTCTTCGTTCTGCAGTAGGAGTGCGACAGAGCAGATACTGACGTCGCCCCGTATCGGACCGCTAATTTTAAAAGATATGAAGAGGATCAAAGACAGGCTGAAATGCCGCCCATACACGAGAAAGTAAAGTGACCACTAGGCGATTAGTCATTCTTTTCTCCAACATTAAAAAAATAAAGAAACTAAAGAATTTTCAAAACTCAATATCGACTGTCTCGCGAGTTCATGCACACCGTTAACGCAGTCACGCTTCATCAGAAGAAAGAGCATACCGCGATCAATCTCTCCACAGACTACAATAGCCAATACTGACATCGAGAACCAGTATCTAAATTTATCAAACGATGCAAAACCGTTAATTTGCAAGGATTCAGTTCGTGCCCAGCTCTGTGAGCAACTGCTACTGTTTTACATAGCTCTCTGCTGGAGCTGGATGGAGGAGCACATGATGTAGGCAGTCAATCTGCTCCCAAAACTCTTTATTAAGAATCATATATGAACGCAGAGTAGTGTATCTCCAGCAGGCAGGCTGCAAGTGGCAGGCGCCGTCTTTCGGACCGAAGCACGCCGGCACGGATACGCCGGTAGCCGGCAGCCACGGCTAGCAGCACTGCAGAGCAGGACCAGCCCAGGTGGTGAACACGGAACTGCAAGCTGGTGAGTGAGAGCAGACGGCGGCGTTCCCCCACAGTGCAGACTGGAAGTCAGTGCACTATCTGCCTGGGCTCCGACAATTAGGCACCGGTGGTTGCTTCACCGTCCAGGGACGCTAGTCGTGGTTGCGTCGTACGCTGTCCCGATGATGACAGTCTGGACCTCGGGGTTTAAATACTGCTGCCCAGGGCTGAGTTCGATGAAGAGCCGTGTTTCTGTGTTGCCTGGAAACCTCCGGAACACAAGTCGATGGCCGGGGTTCGGCTGTTGTCATGCAGAGTAGTACTTGGGTCACTGTTGCACACTCGGCCGATTGCTCGCGGAAGTGAACGGTGGGCTTCTGCTGACGATGTGTAAACAGGAGTATTGACCGGCTGGCAGGCCGTGGCTGCGCCCTGTTTACTGTTCTGGCCTGCCTTCAGTGCTGCTAGTGTTCCAAGCCGCTACATATCTACGGACTTACACTACGTTGAGAGGCGTCGACCTATTTCAGACCACCTCCTCTCAGCGCCAAAAGTAATTAAAGTAAATGTAATTTCGGGATTGCGTATGTCTGCATAACATATTTCAGTGATTAATATTACAAGAACACAGGTTAATGTAAGCGCGAGATAAGCCATTGCAGATATGAAATGCTGGTACACTTGAGAGCGCTACGAAGGCGGGTGCGTCGCACATTCTGCACTGTGAGAGAGGGAAGATACGTTGCGACGCTGCCAATTTCTTTCCGTTAGTTCACGCACAGAGGCAGCTGACGGCAGCATAAACATAGTTCCAGAGTGAACTTTAAGAATTGCATTTGTAGTAACGAGAATCCTTACACGCGCACACACAACCTCCCACATAGAATTAATTAATGTTGAACTCAATCACAACATTCCCAATTGTATAAAATATCGAGATAAATAATTTCTCTACGTTAAGTTCTATATGCTTGAAGACGACAGATTCTGAAAGTAAAACAGCTGTAAAGAAAACATAAAAAACTGGAAAAACACTGCATGTTGTAACAAGGTATATATGCAAATCTTTATCCTGTTTTCAGATTTGTAAAAACTTTCTTAAAATTGTAATTTATATATAATGTAGCGGCACCACCATTTAAGATGGTAAAAGGTTAGTTTCGGTGCAATATTTCTGAGCGCACAAATTACAGCCAGGTGCGGACCTGTTGACAGTAAGTTACGCTACCAGCAGTTGCAACGTAGATTGGAGACCAGAGGGCCGTAGACCCACTGAAGAGAGTACACGGAGCAGTTGGCATGGCACAAGTTGCAGGCAGAAGGGGCCCACTGGCCCAACCCAGGTGGTATGAATACAAGACTCGGAGTGGCGTGTTAGCAAAACAGAGGCGCACAGCCGTTAATAAACAGGTGCCGGTTCAATAATAAGGCATTCAAGTGTGACAGCTCTCCTGGACGGTGGGGCGTGTCACACCACTGGCAACACGCTGCAGCAGACAGTGCACCAGCGTTCCAGTCCGTGGCAGGCCACTGGTTCGAGCCTCTGACGCCAATGCGGGGTCCGCAGCCAGCCAGCGGTGGGCCACACCACTGCTCGCTACTGTGGGCAGTCTTGTTGGTTCCCAACACACGTCAGAGGCATCCCGAAGCAAGGGCTGCAGATCTGGCTGCCAGATCGCAGGCGCTTGTTGTTGCCCTAGTCCTAACCACGACCCTGAAGAAGCACGCAGAGGGCCGTCCTCCAGCTTCCCGCGAGCAGCGCTGATACAACAGGGACGGTGACCGCTGAGTCGACTGCCGGCACATCCTGACAAGGGAACCTCCCCATCGCACCCCCCTCAGATTTAGTTATAAGTTGGCAAGTGGATAGGCCTTGAAAAACTGAACACAGATCAATCGAGAAAACAGGAAGAAGTTGTGTGGAACTATGAAAAAATAAGCAAAATATACAAACTGAGTAGTCTATGTGAAAAATAGGCAACATCAAAGGCAATGTGAGATCAGGAGCGCTGTGGTCTCGTGGTTAGCGTCAGCAGCTGTGGAAAGAGAGGTCCTTGGTTCAAGTCCTCCCTCGAGTGTAAACTTTAATTTCATTATTTTCGCGGTTATTACCTGTCCGTTCGTTCATTGACGTCTCTGTTCACTGTAATAAGTTTAGTGTCTGTGTTTTGCGACCGCACCGCAAAACCGTGCGATTAGTAGACGAAAGAACGTGCCTCTCCAATGGGAACCGAAAACATTTGATCGCAAGGTCATAGGTCCGCCGATTCCTTCACATGAAAACACGTCTGATATATTCTATACGACACTGGTGACGGCATTTGCGTCACATGGCAGGAATATGTTGTCGACCCACCTAACTCGTGCACTTGGCGAATGGGTAGAAAGATTCTTCTGCCTTGCCCGATTTAGGTTTTCTTGTGGATGTGATAATCACTCCCAAAAAGTGATGAAAACATAAGAGTATGTCACATAAACTGCAACAAATGAATGCAACAGTTTCACAGTCGCACAGTTTTCCCTGTGCTCTGTCAAAACATATGTCTTTAACGCTTTCAAATTTTTCCGTGTATAGACCGTCAAATCCTGCATATGTCCAAGCAAATCTGAACATGTCCTGGAATTTTGGAGAGCGAAGTTGATTGTGTGTGTGTGTGCCTGAACTTTGATAATTGTCTGAAAATAAAAAAATTAAAATTTTCACTCGAAGGAAGACTTGAACCAAAGACCTCTCGTTCTTCAGCTGCTCACGCTAACCACAGGACCACAGCGCTGCTGGGCTTTGGCTATCCTCGATGTTGCTTATCTTACACATGGACTACTCAGTTTTTATATTTTGTTTATTTTTTTCATAGTTCCACACAAGTTCTTCCTGTTTTCTCGATTGATCTGTGTTCAGTTTTTCAAGGCCTATCCACTGTGCCAACTTATAACTAAATCTGAGGGGGGGGGGTGCGATGGGGAGGTTCCCTTGTGAGATCGTCACAACTCAGCAGCCGTACAAGGTCGACACACAGCTTGGCGTTACGCAGGTCGCTGAGGCAGCGATTCCACAGTTCCAATGATATGTGCTCGATTGAAGGCAGATCTCGTGATCGAGTAGGCCAAGGCAATAGGTGGACACTCTGCAGAGCAGGTTGTGTTACAACAGCGATATGTATCCGAGCGTTATCTTGTTGGAAAACAGGCCCTGGAATGCTGTTGGTGAATGACACCACAACCAGTCGAATCACCGGACAGCTGTGCACATTTGCAGCCAGGATGTGTGGGATAGAATGCTCCTGCTGTCATACCAGATCGCACTCCAGACCATAGCTCCATGTGTAGGTCCAGCTGGCCTCCTCCTAACCAACACACGGCATCACTAGCACCGAGGCAGATCCAGCTTTCATCATAAAACACGACATATCTCCACCCTGCCATCCAGTGTGCTCTCGCTTAACGCCACTTAAGCCGCAAACGGCGGTGATTTGGGGTCAGTGGCTTGCACACCACAGGGCGCCTGGCTTAGAGTTATCCTTAGTACAACCGATTTGTAAATGTTCGTTTTGTCACTGTAAGTAACCACTTTGTAGCAGTTCACTGTGCGACACCGATGCAACTGATGCGCATACTGCTGCTGCAGATGCAGTACGATGCGCCAGAGCCATACACCGAACACGATGGTCTTCCTTGCCGGCAGTGGTGGCCGTTCGGAGACTGGTCTTCTTGCAACAGTGCATTCTCGTAACCACCGCTGCCAGCAATCACGTAAAGTACCTACATTCCTGCCACGTCTTTCTGCAATATTTCGGATGGAACATCGTAGCCCTGTTACACGACCTTGCTAAAACTCAGTGAGTTGTTGATAATGGCGTCTATGTCGCCTTAAAGTCGTTATTGACTAACATCAACTCACAACGTCCAGCCTCAAAGGTATTTAACACTCATGACTGATACTTTTATTTGAAGCAAACCTGATTTGCATAGTCATAGTGACGTTACTACCGCCACTCTTATGCGACTGGCGCGAAATGTAAAGAGACATCATCTATCGCATGTAGAAATACAACTACCATCTTTTACAGCGCACAACTTCGTCTTGATATCGCTGCTTTTTTCCGTCAGTGTGATTCAAATGCCAGATAAATTAAATTCGAATTACACATTTTTCCTCTCTAATTTTGATATCAACTGTTTTACTAGTACTGAGAGATTATGAAGATTCCAGTTTAGAGGAGTTTTGAGGCTTAGTTTTCATTACTTGTTTACTTTAATATTTACGACTCACTGTGGTGTGTGAGGTTCTGTCTTTCTTCACTCCTCTCGAGGAGCAGTTTTATTACTGAACTTGACACAGTGCAAAAACCAAACACTAGAGCTGATGAAACTTCCTGGCAGATTGAAACTGTGTGCCCGACCGAGACTCGAACTCGGGACCTTTGCCTTTCGCGGGCAAGTCCTCTACCATCTGAGCTACCGAAGTACGACTCACGCCCGGTACTCACAGCTTTACTTCTGCCAGTATCTCGTCTCCTACCTTCCAAACTTTACAGAAGCTCTCCTGTAAAGTTTGGAAGGTAGGAGACGAGATACTGGCAGAAGTAAAGCTGTGAGTACCGGGCGTGAGTCGTGCTTCGGTAGTTCAGATGGTAGAGCACTTGCCCGCGAAAGGCAAAGGTCCCGAGTTCGAGTCTCGGTCGGGCACACAGTTTTATTCTGCCAGGAAGTTTCATATCAGCGCACACTCCGCTGCAGAGTGAAAATCTCATACTAGAGCTGATGTTTGTATGTATTCTTTTTACCGTACGATCTTCTAGTGTTATTACTTTCGCATAACAGATGAGAAACCAGCAGCATCCAGCAGACTCTGAAATCGTCAACTGCCGTGGATATACTTAACGTATCTTCCTGTCGTTCACTTATTGAAGACTATAGGTCAACGGCATCATACAGTATTTGAAGTGATGCTGAAGATAACATTGTTTGATGTTTGTCTATTATTATTATTATACATTAGATAAAAATACATTGCTCCCCTAGAATATGGCGTGAACGGTGTCGCCGGTAGACTATTTATTAGAACTGTGTGTATAGTCACTCTGTAGTGACTTGCCTATCTCACTGTGGTGTCACCAGAGCTGCCTATAACAGCGTACCTTCAATCGACTAGGCTTCCTTTATTATTGTGGCTTTTGACATTCTCATGGCATCAACCGAATTACGAAGTTTCATGAATCAAACGATCATTCGTAAAATTTCCATTAAGAATAATGGTCAATTTTCAGCGTGATACGGTGAGTCAAATAAGAAATTGGTGACTCCCAAAGATCGCAGAATTAGTTCGCATGCTAATTAAATTTATAATATATTAATTGAAACGGTCGCGTTTCTTCTACTACACGCTTTTAGCTTTCCGTGTTTGAGAGTGGGATAGTATGGACCAAAATAACAAAACAATGCCGAGTAAACACAGTCTGTAAAATGCATACCTTAAGAGCTATGAGCGCTTGTTCAGTACGAGAGACCTGCTTCACAGTAGCGAAGATGACATAGGTCTTAAGGTATGCATTTCAGAGCCAATGTTTACTCGACATTTTATCCTTGTTTTGGTCCATACACCATCTGCCAAAATATCGAAGGCAATACTTCAGTTGCTTCAGAAGATTTTTCGAAGAAAGATGGGATTTGTTCAAGGAAGGTAACCCTCACAAAACCCATTATGGATCTGAGAATAAGAAGCGCTCCTGACTTCCAATAAATGTTGCTAATGCTGGGAATGATTTTAAAAGAGAAACCAAACAGGCAAATTTGAATCACACGAATAAGTTTTATAAGAGTTGACATCTCAAGTTTGTGGAACCCGTTACCTTAATTTCGAATATGACATGGTTTTTGTTTTGCTCCTGGATCTGTACAAGATTATGTGTTTCAACTGATTAGGCAATCTTCTTCAGATCATTAGAACCTCGTTTCAGTGAGTAAGTCGCCAAATGTAGTATAAGAATGTATTCAGTTGTCTGAAGGTGACTGCCTGATGAATCGAAATCGGTTATCCTTGCGATCAAGACAAATAAATTTCAAACACGAAGAAATATAAGCAACACTATCAATATGGAAAGAGGAGAATTTGAAGCAATTTTATATAATAGACAAGAGTGTATTTTATATTAATTCAGAATCAACTTCTTTTATGCAGAATTGAGGTTATGATGAACAAAGAGCCTTCCTTTTCAGGCAATCGGTTAGGTACAGCTCAAAAACAGCGAATTCAGCAGGATTTTACTGGGTGCCCCCATGAAATCTTTCTGATTTCCAAATGCAGTTAAAAAAACTGAGGCATAGATACTTGCTGTTTGAAGTACCAAGGAAAGTAAGTCAAAAGATTTTGTATGATAAATTAATACACGGGATCCATTAATAGCCCGTGAGAGTCTAGAGAATGCTTTATCCCAACATATGTGCACACAAGCATTTGTGTGGTGACAGAGGCTGTCGCATGCACAATTCTTCAGCAGAGACCGCCATAATCAAGCGTGGCGATGCGTGCACAACCCCTCAGGAAGAAACCCAGAGGCCTTAGGTCCGGAGATCGGGGTAGCCACATGGTTTCTCCAGTGTATCCTATCCATAGCTGTGGATATGATCAGTCCAGATAGTCACGAATGTGTCAATTCCAGAGCTGTGTGGTGCAGTGTCGTGCTGAAAGACCACATTTGGCTGAAAGGGAAGAAGCTGACGGAACGCAAATTGCTCTCGCACCTCTAGAGAACCGGTTCCTATTACTGACCGTTCGATGGAGAAAAATGTTCCAGCTACGCTGTCCTTCATCAGTGGACACCACGCATTCACCTTTTCGCTATCTCTGACACATTCGAGAAAACTGTGGAGGATTTCACAAGCCCAATGTGTACATCGTGCCGATTAACCTACCCACACGTGTGAAAGGTTGCTCCGTGGTAAAACGAAACTTCCTAGGTAGCTGGGGTTTTGCCCGATCCGACCAACATCATAATAGGAAATGCGTCACATTAACTGTTGAGCGCGGCTTATTTACTTTGACGGGCTTCTTAGAAGGCCCGTGTAATCTCTATCATTACATTTTCTGCCAGAACCTGACTGTTTCATTTCACTCCCAGTTGCTAGGACCCGCACCACATATTGGGCTCTATCTTGAAGTGTACGGGTAGTCATTTCTGGCACTAATTATTTAGCACCTGAAACAAAAGAAAAACAATCCTTTCGAAAAAATCTACACAAACTTTTTCAGTTGCCTTACAGAATGTCGCAAACTGAAAGTACCTATGTCTCATACATTTTCCTGTAGTTGCAGTTGGAAATCAGGGAGGTTTCATGTGGATGCGCGGCACAGTAAAGCAAACATTTGCGGTAAAATATTCGTGACCAAGCGGCAGCCTTGATGACGTAGTACATGATACTAAGTAGCAGTGAGTCAGATGTGTAAAATATACGTGTTGTTGCTGGTTTAACCGAAACCGGCCACCAAGAATAAATAAGGAAACCACATCGACTGTTTCAACGTTAGTCTTTCGTTATGAATCACTGAGTTTCCATTGACGCAACATCTAAAATTATTGATTGGCGACTCCATGTTGTCTTGTGCACAACGACCAGATAACAGGTATACTTGAAAAAAGAGACAGCATTGGTCGTATATTTTTACTATTGCAGAATCGATTTTCTGTCACTGAGTGACCATCTTCAGTGCTATATTGTGTAACTTAAATTGGGATGCACTGTTGACACTATGCATTACGGCGATCACATACGATTTTCTGTCACTGAGTGACCATCTTCAGTGCTATATTGTATAACTTAAATTGGGATGCACTGTTGACACTATGCATTACGGCGATCACATAGACTATGTGATCGCCGTAATGCATAGTGTCAACAGTGCATCCCAATTTAAGTTATACAATATAGCACTGAAGATGGTCACTCAGTGACAGAAAATCGATTCTGCAATAGTAAAAATATACGACCAATGCTGTCTCTTTTTTCAAGTATATCTAAAATTATTGTTTTTTTCCCTTCTTTAACGCCCTTTCCCGCAGCCCCTAAAAGCGGCCCCATGCCGCGGTAAAGGAGCACAGACTAATTCCTGCAAGAAGAACGGCCCATATGTGGGCGGTGTGTCTGTGTGGCAGGGGGGAGGGTTTAGCGCGGCCTTTCGAGGGACCGCCACCTGTTGCGAGTGGAACAGAACCAAACCCCTGCGGCGCTCGCCGTAAATTCTTGAGTCGCTGTGTGGCGCGGGCCCAGACAATGCGATGTGTGTGTGTGCGTGTGTGTGAGAGAGAGACGGCAGCCCACCGCCTGCCTTTGTAGATGCCGGTGTCGCCCACGACAAAGCTCTCTGTGCGACTGTCGGAAAACTTTGGAGCATTCGACACGGCGCCGCCCTGTGTGCGGTGCATCCATTGTAGTCTGCTGGTCACAACACACACACACACACACTGTACGTCTCTGATCTCAGTTTCAAATGTTGCGGCATCCCACTGAACCAGGGAGTAAGGATGGATGCCAAACATAGTTGTCAACTTAAAGTTCCAAATCGTTATTTTACGAATAAATGTTTTTTTTTTAAAAAAAAGGAGTCTGCCTTTTACGAGTGCAATTTTCGTATATTTTGGATAAATGACAGCGTCGGTCGTAAATACTGAAATCCTTTATGTTACAGATTGATTTCGATCACTGTGTGACCATCTTCAGTGTTAAAAAGACATAAGAACCATCAGACGTGAGGATCTTAAGACATATGTGGCCCTATTTTAACCATCGCAAAAATTCAGAAACAGAAAAATATACAAATATATAGGTTTTCGTACATACCAAATTATTCGAACCGTGTAGGTCCATATCATAAAAGCACATTTTCTATGAGATGTAACATGTACTGTGATTACTTCAAACAGATATTTTCTTTATTACTGCATACAATATTTTTTAGATTTACCGAAGAGCCTCTCTTGTGGCCCTAGCAGTTGCCGATCCGAAGTACGTTGAACTTGTAGCTTACACAGCCAACTAGCTAAGCTCAGTACATCAAAAACAAGCATCATAGTTCCCTCTACATTCCAAAGGGTACCAAACACAGGCATCAAGTACAATATATACCATCAATACAAGAGGCCAAAGTATACATTAAAATAGCTTTTAATATCACATGACAGTTTTACTGTCATTAAGTCATAGCGAAACCTTTACAACGCAGTACAGGCATAATAAAAGGTACATTAATAGTACGCCCTCTGACGTAAAACACAAAGATACAATTTTATAGGAATATACCTAACGAAAAGCGCCTACTAATTTATTAAAAAGAAATGCAGAAAAGCTAACATCAGAGACAGCCCTTTTACATTTCGAAAAACGTAGATTAAATGTGAACTCATTTTACAACGGGACGTTACGCCTCCTCTTATCATATTCGAGGACTTGACCAACCTAATGACTGACTGCGGTAACTTCAGTAAATGAAGAAGCATATGCGAAATATACGAGTACATTGCAAATAGGGCTCAAAAATAAAACTAGTATCCATTTATCCAAAATATATTGACAATAATAAGGTCGTGGTGCACACGGTTCCGAATGGAATAGACATTAAGAACAATTTTCGTAGTTATCACCTAAACATGTTTCGGTGCAGTCTCATCTTCATCATTGTGTTCTGTTGAATAACATTAAAAAAGTTTTTGCATGGTAATATACGCAATTTTGATACGATTGTCGCTATACAGGGTGGTTCAAAAAGAGCGCTGGTTTTGATATATCAGAGTAAGGAAAAAACCGCAAACAAAACACATAAACATGTTTATCTGAACTTCCCGTTTCATGTATGAAAAATTTGAGGCAAATGACCTCCTGTACTGCGCTAGAACTCTGTCCATGAAACTCATTGTGACTGCACGACAAGTTTCCACATCCATTTCGCTGACATCTTGTCGAATTTCCTCCTTCGAGTCATGGAAGTATCGGGATTTATTGGCATACTTAAGATGACACAAAGAAAAAAGTCGTAAAGAGCTGATGATCAGCATTGCGCGAAATGAAAGATCCGGGAAACGCTCATGGAGTAAAAGAATTGTTTCACGGGAGGTATGGCAGATGGAACCACCCTGCTGAGACCAGAACACTTGAATGTCTATTCCACCCAAATGAGGCCACAGAATCTCCCTTATCGTCGTGCGTTTCCCGTTCTTGGATCGTGCAAGGATTTTCAGTCCCCCAGACACGGCAGTTCCGCTTACACAACCACTTAAACGGAAATGTGCTTCGTCAGTGTTTGCGCAGCTGCCGTCCTCCTAGAACCCAGTCA
This sequence comes from Schistocerca nitens, assembly GCF_023898315.1. NCBI lineage: Eukaryota > Metazoa > Arthropoda > Insecta > Orthoptera > Acrididae > Schistocerca > Schistocerca nitens. The sequence continues at coordinate 1,222,345,809 of NC_064614.1, forward strand.
ACAAACTGTCGTCTCTTCTGGTGATCCGTCACTTTCAGCTGCTGCGTCAACTGAATTTTTTAGGGCTGGTAATGGAGATCGTACTGGAGAATTCTCCGTACTGGAGAACAAAAAAATGGTTCAAATGGCTCTGAGCACTATGGGACTTAACATCTGTGGTCATCAGTCTCCTAGAACTTAGAACTACTTAAACCTAAGGACATGACATACATCCATGCCCGCGGCAGGATTCGAACCTGCGACCGTAGCGGTCACGCGGTTCCAGACTGAAGCGCCTAGAACCGCACGGCCACACCGGCCGGCTACTGGAGAACAGCTTAAGCCCAATTGTTGGGAAAGCTTGTAAGATGGCTATAATTTCGCACCTTACAGACACTCGTCTACATACTTTTCCGTGATTTACAACCGGAATTAGGTGTCATTTGATAGGTTGTACATCGTGTATATGAATATTTAAAGAACACTGACATTGTCACATACACCTTGAAAATAGTTGTTAGCGCTTATTGCATGAAAGGTGATGGAGTGTCTTTATTATCAAAACGGCGAAATGAATGATCGCCTATAGAAGTAGAGGTTGGAACGCCAGTGGAAACGAAACGGCAGGCGTAACTCAGGCCCTGGATGGAAAAGCCCGCACAGGTGCGTTGGTCCTGCTTAACACGGGAAGTAGCGAAGATGGACGGTCGGAGCAACTGAGCGCTGAAGCTCAAAAGAGTGGCGGCTCGACGGCATTGTAGCAATGGCCGGAAGGATAACCGGAAACTGAAAAACTTGGACGCAGCAGAGAGGAACAAGGAAGTGTTACTTCGGAAATCACGCAGGCTGGGTTATTTCCGAGGGCTTTTATTCTGAGAAGCGTACAATTGTATGAATTCCTAATTAACGGGGACAGGTATTTCCTCGCAAACTTTCCGCGCTGGACGACAAGAGACTAAAATGTGGTTGGTCGGCGTTCGGACGAACCTGTAGAGAGGGAGAATATTCCATGGATTCGAGAATATGATTCGCCTTCTGCAGTTACGAGGAGGGGGGGGGGGAGGGGGAGCCGAGCTTTACTGGGAAGCCAGCGGTGGAGAAAAAGAAGTCTATGTTTGACAGTCGCTCAGTACCAGCTTTTGTTGGTACAGGTGGACTTGCTGTCTTTGCTCTCAGGAGATTTTATAGGTAGAACGGTTAGTCACTGAACTGTTGCGAACTTACAAGATTCTGGACTTCGCCTCCCGGTAGGGAGTCGTCGTTGAGTATACACCGTTCAGTGATTGAGAACACATCTTCTGTCTATACTCATATGGACCCGTTATCTGAATTCTGTCCTTGTGGCTGGGACTTCGCGTTTCTTGTCTGTAGAACACAAAGAGGAGAAGACGTACGAGGTGCGGCTAGAAAAAAACCGGACTGATGCTGGAAAAAACATTTATTTACAATTATTTACAATTTCATGTTATCTCCTTCAATGTACTCTCCTCCTCGGTCTCTACACCGCTCCATACGAATTTTCCACTGTTCATAGCAATGCTGCAGATCATTTTCGGTAAGTCCATACATTACTTCCGTCGCTTTTCCTTTTACTGCTTCAACAGTCTCAAATCTAGTTCCTTTCAAAGCTGACTTGACTTTAGGGAAAAGAAAAAAGTCACAGGGGGCCAAATCAGGTGAGTAGGGTGGATGATCTAAGATGGGAATGTTGTGTTTTGCCAAAAACGTCTTCACTGACAACGCACTGTGAGCTGGGGCATTGTCTTGGTGAAGGATCCATGACTTTTTTCTCCACAAATCGTTCCGTTTTCACCGTACTCGCTCACGTAGGGTAGCCAGGACGCTAATGTAGTAATGCTGATTCACTGCTTGTCCCTCTGGTACCCAATCAGTGTGCACAATCCCTTTGATGTCAGTTTTTGCTGACAATGGTCTGCCAGTGCGAGTGTCATCACTGGTGTCTTCGCGGCCATCTTTAAATCGTTTAAACCACTCAAACACTTGTGTTCGCGATAAACAATCATCTCCGTACACTTGTTGTAACATTACAAACCTTTCACTTGCAGATTTTCCTAGTTTGAAACAAAATTTGATGTTAACACGCTGTTCTTTCTGTACACTCAACATTTTCCGACGCACAGACAAAACGTCAACTACTTAAAACAGACGCCACGGGCAGACTGAGTGCAGGAGGCAGATGAAACTCGAGCAGTAGGCGGAGCGAGAGTCACGTGACAGGCCACGCGACTTTCAGCCTTATTGCATTCGTTTTATTGTTTCACCAGTACTAGTCCGGTTTTTTTCTAGCCACACCTCGTATTAGATTATACTCGTCAGAGGACCGCCTTCTGCCGTCCTAGTGTTTGAAAGAGTTTATTTTGTGGCTGGATTTCTTCCATCCTTGCAGACGTGCACGAGAACTATCACTCCGACGCACCGGACGCAGTACATATGGTGATATTGCTAATTGCTTCGGCTTTTTAGGACTATAATGCTAAAGAGCTGTGATTACGCTAGTTTATTTTCACTGAGGTTCCACACCACTGTAGATCAACTATGAAAGTAGTGTCTTCTAGTGTTTGGTACGTAGATGACGTGTCATCTCGCATTATTTATATTATATCGCGTAGTTATAAAAAGGGGAGATTCGGGCAATTGATCAGTAATATTACACTCCTGGAAATTGAAATAAGAACACCGTGAATTCATTGTCCCAGGAAGGGGAAACTTTATTGACACATTCCTGGTGTCAGATACATCACATGATCACACTGACAGAACCACAGGCACATAGACACAGGCAACAGAGCATGCACAATGTCGGCACTAGTACAGTGTATATCCACCTGTTCGCAGCAATGCAGGCTGCTATTCTCCCATGGAGACGATCGTAGAGATGCTGGATGTAGTCCTGTGGAACGGCTTGCCATGCCATTTCCACCTGGCGCCTCAGTTGGACCAGCGTTCGTGCTGGACGTGCAGACCGCGTGAGACGACGCTTCATCCAGTCCCAAACATGCTCAATGGGGGACAGATCCGGAGATCTTGCTGGCCAGGGTAGTTGACTTACACCTTCTAGAGCACGTTGGGTGGCACGGGATACATGCGGACGTGCATTGTCCTGTTGGAACAGCAAGTTCCCTTGCCGGTCTAGGAATGGTAGACCGATGGGTTCGATGACGGTTTGGATGTACCGTGCACTATTCAGTGTCCCCTCGACGATCACCAGTGGTGTACGGCCAGTGTAGGAGATCGCTCCCCACACCATGATGCCGGGTGTTGGCCCTGTGTGCCTCGGTCGTATGCAGTCCTGATTGTGGCGCTCACCTGCACGGCGCCAAACACGCATACGACCATCATTGGCACCAAGGCAGAAGCGACTCTCATCGCTGAAGACGACACGTCTCCATTCGTCCCTCCATTCACGCCTGTCGCGACACCACTGGAGGCGGGCTGCACGATGTTGGGGCGTGAGCGGAAGACGGCCTAATGGTGTGCGGGACCGTAGCCCAGCTTCATGGAGACGGTTGCGAATGGTCCTCGCCGATACCCCAGGAGCAACAGTGTCCCTAATTTGCGGTGCGGTCCCCTACGGCACTGCGTAGGATCCTACGGTCTTGGCGTGCATCCGTGCGTCGCTGCGGTCCGGTCCCAGGTCGACGGGCACGTGCACCTTCCGCCGACCACTGGCGACAACATCGATGTACTGTGGAGACCTGACGCCCCACGTGTTGAGCAATTCGGCGGTACGTCCACCCGGCCTCCCGCATGCCCACTATACGCCCTCGCTCAAAGTCCGTCAACTGCACATACGGTTCACGTCCACGCTGTCGCGGCATGCTACCAGTGTTAAAGACTGCGATGGAGCTCCGTATGCCACGGCAAACTGGCTGACACTGACGGCGGCGGTGCACAAATGCTGCGCAGCTAGCGCCATTCGACGGCCAACACCGCGGTTCCTGGTGTGTCCGCTGTGCCGTGCGTGTGATCATTGCTTGTACAGCCCTCTCGCAGTGTCCGGAGCAAGTATGGTGGGTCTGACACACCGTTGTCAATGTGTTCTTTTTTCCATTTCCAGGAGTGTAGTTAGGAAATATAAACATTTGTAATATAAAGAGGTTTTAATCTATAATAAATGTTTAAGCAGGAACAACGTGTATCATTTAGAAGTTACTAGTTCCCTTAATCACTCATTTATGTTTAGGTTGTAATTTATATGTTAAAGAGAAAACAGGAAGAAATAATATCACAACTAAGAGATCCTAAAATCTGCATCCTGGAGTAGTCAGACAGGGCCAAATGTTGATTTTTGCGTACATTCATTTTAAACTCGCATGGAGTAGCATCTTGGACGGTGACGAATTGATTTCTTTGGGCTAACTTCCACACCGCAATGTTCCGCTCGCTTCGGCCGGAACGACGACGCCAAAGAGTTTTAACGGTTGTTATTGAACCCTCCTCAAAGAATGTTTTTATATGTCTGCGAACTGTTGATTCATTCTGTGCCTCATTACGCCATCGAATCGCGCGAAGTCGCCTGACAGTTGCCGCATAACTTTCTCTATTGTGATAAATTGTTCGCACGATGAGCACACCTTGCACACGAGGGAACTGCTCCATGTTTAGGTGCCGAATGCGAGAAATTCAAACTCAGTCAACACTCGGGATGTTCCTGGAAATAGAAATTAATGAAAACAGTGTCAGCAATCGACAATCAAAAATTGACCAGCCGTTTCAGAACCGGCGCCCTTTTTAAACAACCCATTATTAATATCATCTGAACAAGATTCTCAGAGCAAACATTTAGGCGAAACCATTCAGGAAAATAGCATGTAAAAGATTGTTTGTAAAATTATTTGCCGCAATATATAAAAAAAAAGTTTACAGACTTACAAAACAGCCGGCCGGAGTGGCCGTGCGGTTCTAGGCGCTACAGTCTGGAGCCGAGCGACCGCTACGGTCGCAGGTTCGAATCCTGCCTCGGGCATGGATGTGTGTGATGTCCTTAGGTTAGTTAGGTTTAATTAGTTCTAAGTTCTAGGCGACTGATGACCTCAGAAGTTAAGTCGCATAGTGCTCAGAGCCATTTGAACCATTTGAACTTACAAAACACAAGTAGAAAAATGTAAGTTAGTGTAGATGAGTAGGTAAAACTATCCCGTAACGTTCGAATATAGCATTACTAGTGTTCCTGGCCACCGTAGTCACGTCGATTAAATATCTAGGCGGAACTATGCAAAGGGATATGAAGTGGAACGAGCGTGTAAGAATTGTAATGGACAAGGCGAATGGCTGACTTCGGTTTACTGGGAGAGTTTTAGGCAACGCGTCCCATTCGTGGGAGTGTTTGGAATTCGCACTAGGTCGGATTTAAGGAACACAGCGAAGCAGTTCAGAAGCGGGCAGCTAGATTTGTTACCGGTTGGTAGGAACACCATGCACCTGTAACGGAGATACTTCATGAACTCAAATGGGAATCCCTGGAGGGAAGGCGACGTCCTTTTCGAGGAAAGCTGCTGAGATAATTTAGAGAACCGGCATTTTAGGCAGACTGCCGAACGCTCCAGCTGCCGCCAACGTTAGGACTACGAACATGAGGTAAGAGAAATTAGAGGCAGGCCTATAGACAATCCTTTTTCCCTCGCTGTTGTTGCGACTGAAACAAGAAGGAAAATTACTAATACCACTGTAGTGGTACAACGTACTCTCCACCACGCACTGTATGATGGCTTGCGGAGTACGTATGTAGATGTACGTATAGAGAACTAGAAATGCATCAGAAAATATATCAAACTGAGAACTACAACACCGTGATTAAATCAGTGTGTTTTTATAGGGCTGAAAGACTCATTTTAAACAGAGACAATTTGGGCAGTTTGTGGTAAGTGCATATGGGACCAAACTGCTGAGGTCATCGGTCCCTAGGCTTACACACTACTTAATCGAACTTAAACTTACGCGAAGGACAACACACACACACCCGTACCCATGCCCGAGAGAGGACTCTTAACAGGGAGGGGGGGGGGGGTCGGCGGCAGGGGGGGGGGCGTCGGCAAGGGGGGGGGAGGGACTAGCCGCGACTGTTACCCCGCGCGGCTTAAACAGAGAGAGAGAGAGAGAGATCCAAGAAATTCAAAGAGAGAATGAAAAATAATCAGCAATGTCTTACGTCGAAATTATACTGAACAAGAGACAAGCAGACTAAGAGAGAGGGAGAGAGAGAGAGAGAGACAGAGAGAGAAACTGAGACACAATAATTTGGGTACTAGCTGAACATCGGACGTTGCCCGGGTATTTGTTTACAGCTGTAGCCGAGACGGTTCGTGTGGAAGTTATTTTTGACTTACAAAGCTTGTTTTTATACAATGTTTGAAGTTATGTCATTGGGGACATTGACGAAGAGCATGTTTGCGTCATTAGCACAGGAACGAGGCCCACGAAAAAGACAGCCAGTACGTCACGAAGGTAGGCCTGAGCTCGCTCGCTCGCTCAACTAAGCGGGTAAAATGCTTTTCTAAACCTGTTAACTCCCAATTGGATGTGTACGTAGTAACGATAAATACATCTTCTACTGGAATCTGATATTATGAAGTCTTACTGATTACTAGTCGTACAACAAAGTTTAAAATCAATTCTCGACAAAAATGGTATAACGGCTTGTTTATAGCATTTAGTGTCTTCTGTGCAACAGTCCGTATCATAGAAGACGTGGTGCCTTATCCAACAGAATCATTCTGGCATGACTTCAGTTGAACTGTATCCAGTACAGCTGTAACAAATTATTGTTATGCCTATGGACTTCGTATCATTGTACGACTAATAACAGTAAGATTCCATAATAGTGGATTCCAGTAGAAGACGTAGATTTCATTTGTTCTCATTTGTACATACCCTCCTAGTTACGAGTTAACAGGTGTGGAAACGCTGTTCGTTAAGTTGAAAGAGCTTCCTTCGTGACGTACGCGCCGCGGCCTGTCTTTCTCGTAGGCGTCGCACACGAAAGAGCCAAGTAGATCTGTCCGTGGGAGCAGCAGCTGACACTGAGGTTTACGACAGAAACACTTACCGGCCTGCATTGCGCTTTGTTTGTTGATCATGGCTTCTGCATTTACGTCTACGTGATTACTCTACTATTCACAATAAAGTGCCTGGCAGAGGGTTCAATGAACCACACTCAAGCTGTCTCTCTACTGTTCCACTCTCGAACGACACACGGGAAAAACGAGTACTTAAATTTTTCTGTGCGAGCAGTGATGTCTCTTATTTTATCGTGATGATCATTTCTCCCAAGGTCGGTTGCTGCCAACAGAATGTTCTCGCAAGATCCCGTCGCAACGAAAAACACTTTTCTTTTAATAATTGCCACTCCAGTTCACGTATCATGTCTGTGGCACCATCTCCCCTAATTCGCGATAATACAAAACGAGCGGCCCTCCTTTGAACTTTCTCGATGTCATCCGTCAGTCCCGCCTGACGCGGATCCCACACCGCACAGCGGTAATCCAGAATAGGGCGGACAAGCGTGGTGTAAGCAGTCTCTTTAGTAGATCTGTTGTACTTTCTTTCTGCCAATGAATCACAGTCTTTGATTTGCTCTACCCACAGCCGGCCGGGGTGGCCGAGCGGTTCTAGGCGCTACAGTCTGGAGCCGCACGACCGCTACGGTCGCAGGTTCGAATCCTGCCTCGGGCATGGATGTGTGTGATGTCCTTAGGTTAGTTAGGTTTAAGTAGTTCTAAGTTCTAGAGGACTGATGACCTCAGAAGTTAAGTCCCATAGTGCTCAGAGCCATTTGAACGATTCCTCTACCCACAACATTATCGATGTGTTAATTTAGGTTATTTGTAATTGTAAGTGATCCATTGGCAGATAGGTGGAAAGAATACATTGAAAGCCTCTATGAGGGTGAAGATTTGTCTGATGTGATAGAAGAAGAAACTGGAGTCGATTTAGAAGAGATAGGGGTTCCAGTATTAGAAGCGGAATTTAAAAGAGCTTTGGAGACTTACGGTCAAATAAGGCAGAAGGGATAGATAACATTCCATCAGAATTTCTAAAATCATTGGGGGAAGTGGCAACAAAACGACTATTCACGTTGGTGTGTAGAATATATAAGTCTTACGACATACCATCTGACTTTCGGAAAAGCATCATCCACACAATTCCGAAGACGGCAAGAGCTGACAAGTGCGAGAATTATCGCACAATCAGCTTAACAGCTCATGCATCGAAGCTGATTACAAGAATAATATACAGAAGAATGGAAAAGAAGATTGAGAATGCGCTAGGTGACGATCAGTCTGGCTTTAGGAAAAGTAAAGGGACGAGAGAGGCAATTCTGACGTTACGGCTAATAATGGAAGCAAGGCTAAAGAAACATCAAGACACTTTCATAGGATTTGTCGACCTGGAAAAAGCGTTCGACAATATAAAATGGTGCAAGCTGTTCGAGAATCTGAAAAAAGTAGGGGTAAGCTATAGGGAGAGACGGGTCATATACAATATGTACAACAACCAAGAGGGAATAATAAGAGTGGACGATCAAGAACGAAGTGCTCGTATTAAGAAGGGTGTAAGACAAGGCTGTAGCCTTTCGCCCCTACTCTTCAATCTGTACATCGAGGAAGCAATGATGAAAATAAAAGAAAGGTTCAGAAGTGGAATTAAAATACAAGGTGAAAGGATATCAATGATACGATTCGCTGATGACATTGCTATCCTGAGTGAAAGTGAAGAAGAATTACATGATCTGCTGAACGGAATGAACAGTCTAATGAGTACACAGTATGGTTTGAGAATAAATCGGAGAAAGACGAAGTTAATGAGAAGTAGTAGAAATGAGAACAGCGAGAAACTTAACATCAGGATTGATGGTCACGAAGTCAATGAAGTAAAGGAATTCTGCTACCTAGGCAGTAAAATAACCAATGACGGACGGAGCAAGGAGGACATCAAAACCAGACTCGCTATGGCAAAAAAGGCATTTCTGGCCAAGACAAGTCTACTAATATCAAATACCGGCCTTAATTTGAGGAAGAAATTTCTGAGGATGTACGTCTGGAGTACAGCATTGTATGGTAGTGAAACATGGACTGTGGGAAAACTGGAACAGAAGAGAATCGAGGCATTTGAGATGTGGTGCTATAGACGAATGTTGAAAATTAGGTGGACTGATAAGATAAGGAATGAGGAGGTTCTATGCAGAATCGGAGAGGAAAGGAATATGTGGAAAACACTGATAAGGAGAAGGGACAGGATGATAGGACATCTGCTAAGACATGAGGGAATGACTTCCATGGTACTAGAGGGAGCTGTAGAGGGCAAAAACTGTAGAGGAAGACAGAGAATGGAATACGTCAAGCAAATAATTGAGGACGTAGGTTGCAAGTGCTACTCTGAGATGAAGAGGTTAGCACAGGAAAGGAATTCGTGGCGAGCCGCATCAAACCAGTCAGTAGACTGATGACAAAAAAAAAAACCTAAGTATTTAGCCGAATTTACTGCCTTCAGATTTGTGAGACTTATCGCGTAATCGCAATTTAGTGGATTTATTTTAGTACTCATGTGAACAACTTCACGCTTTTCATTGTTCAGGTTCAATTGCCAATTTTCGCACCACATAGATATCTTATTTATATCATTTTGCAGTTCGTTTTGGTCATCTGATGACCAAAACATAACTTCACTGGACAGTGTACACTTAAAGTGAAATGGTAGATTGTTAGGAATAAGCAGGATTCAGATTATAAAAAATCCCTCGCCTGTGTCACTTCCCATCAAAATCTCCGGTTCTATGATGTTACATTGGAGAGAAGTAACTTGAAGCTTCTGTGAGACACGGGTTCCGAGGAGCGAGATACTGCACGATGCTCTCGATCAGAGTTACGTCGCACCTCGCTATCCGAAGCAATTTCCAAAGAGCGGGTTAAAGGCTGATGCTCTCCAGCTGCACCAAGTCTCGCCTCGTGATCCTGGGACTGCATAATCCTGAGTCTTTTAGCTGTTCTTTTATTTTCAGAATGAATCGACCGTGTTCTAGGCTGTTCTATTCGCAAATAAAACGAAATCAAAATGTGACGAGTAGCCTAGGCACCAAAATCACAAAGCGAACTCTACAAATCCGTCTTTCCTAGCCAAGAACGTAAATAAAACCTTTCGAAACAAGCAAAACAATATCCTAAAAATTTTAATACTCAAAGCGAAATCAGTAAATCCGCATATACTATCCAAGCAAATTCAATCTTAGTTTCTAATCGTAAACATAAAATTACGGCGCTTAATTACGACGAAACTTCCGAAAATACGTCACATCGTTAAAAAAACTAACAGCGCTATGTACTGCTTCTTTGCTGTGCTACGAAACTATAAGATCGCCTTATATTACTTCTTCGGAGTACTAGGCCATGACGGTTAAACATCCGAACTACCAAGCAGAGCAGACGAATTCACGTACAACTTCAAATCACGATTGCTTTATCTGTGAAAACCCCACGAAAATTCTTCTAGAAGCTTTGGAGATTAGCTTGTTCAAACAAAGAAACAGAAGCGACTGTTTCACAGTTTTGTTATTCGAATAGCTAGATGAGAAACTTAGGGTACAATTCTATGGACATATTAAAAGAATAACCAGATTAACTGAACAAGTTGTGGAATTCTACAAAACCTTCAGCAAAGCACAAATTGAAACAATAAAATAGATCGATGCAGCAAAAGAATACCGAGAGGTAAATAAAAATTTTTAGACAGAAAATTTGCGACTGGACAATTGGTCTGGAAGCAAAACCCAAAAATATCGGAACAGCATTGTGTGACGAGTCGAACAGAGTGCATTATGAGAGAGTGAAAATTATGTGGATACGAAGAAAAGCTGAAACAAAACTCTAAAAGTGCCCCACGAAATACGCCGCGCGGGTCAGCAGAGTTCAAATGTGAATAATAATAATAATAATAAGCTTTCAGGCTTACAGATTAAACTTACAACACAAAATTCATCTCAAAATGAACCAAAGGTATAACAAAAAATGCATCACAAAATAAACCAAATAAAAACACTACAACACATTTATCAAACCAGAGTGTCTTTATGGGGCTGAAACATTTTAAATGGGAGGAAGGACACTGAAGAAATCCAAAAGAGAAAAACGAATGTAATGAGTGAAGTTTTAACAGACTGATGTTAATATCACTGTGTGACATCTGGCGTGCAGTAGATACGTTGGTATAGTTTGTCATCTGCAACTAATCAGCATTTCTCTACAGTATATTTGCAATTTTTGTGCTATAAAAAGAACTCTTTATATTTACGTCGACTGTACAGTGAGTGTACACGGAACTAATTACTGAATAAAGTGTTTACTTCAGCTCTCTATTGCGCAGTCAAGTGAACAATGGTGTTTTGCCACACGTCACAGTGGACGGTTTTCAACATCTTAAAGATACTCCAAAATAAAACCAATAAAAATTACACATCAAATGATCTTCTAAACTTTGCCTGAATAAATTATCCAAATTACTTTAACTTAAGTCCACTGCTGATTTACGTAGCTAACATGCGAAACAAAACTGAGAATAATAAAAATGTTTCATTTGCGTATATATCAAGCTGTTTACTGAAATGTACTCTGTGTAACAAGAAAGTAATTTCGAAACTGAAGGTAAACTGACTTTATCACTGATTAACTGTGTAGTGGCATTGTTTTGTATGTATAGTGTAACTCCACGTCTATAGTCCTGAACTATTCTTGCACTTGCATCAGACACTGTAGCTTTTCTCTCGAAAGAAGAGCACAGCAAGCAGCGCCGCAGCAAAGCGAAATGAAAATGGTAAGCTAAAAATGACGTTAAAAGCGCTTGTATCGCCTCGTGAAGCGCTGGCGCAAGCAACATAGTTTTTCTTTAATCGGAATAGTTTTGGATTTCAATGTTCTACGAATTATTTTTCTGAAACAATTTTATAGCAAAAAATTACTTTATAGCTTTTTACTTTACATAAAAATTAAGCTACCCAAAATATGTCTATTCTTTCACAAAAAATATACGTCGGGGAGGAGGACGAATTTCCCTAGCTGTGGGCAATCCATGAGATGTGTTTCAACCAAATTTAGGTACGAGACAAATTTACCACAGAGTACTAACTACGCGCAAGTATGCAAAGCTGCAAATTTACCTTAAATCAGTTCTTCGCTAAACTCCTTCCAGAATCCGTAAATACCCACATCCTCAGCTTATTCAGTCATTTCCAGCAAATCTGTATTCAGTATTTAGCAGTTCAATTCCAGATAAGAATTTCTGACTGTTTACTTACACGTCTGTTCCCCAACAGTCTTCGACTAACAGTAACGCTCTCTCTGTGAGCGCCCTCGGGCAGTAACGGTGTAACAATACAACAAGAGATCGTGTATCAACATGGTTTGCTCTCAGATGTGTGCATATCGTAATAACTAACAATTCTGTAACGACCAAGGTGACATGCACACCTCACATATTCCTCACGTAGTCACAACACACGGCAACAGGTACATTATTGTCTCAGTAATGCTGTACCAATTCTTATGCTGTGTGTTCGTTGCTCGTTTCTGTCGGCATTGTTATTAAAATAGCTCCGATTACTTTTACGGTTATCTATAATAAAGCAGTATTTCAAACCAATGGATATCTTATGAATAAAAATTGCTCCTTGTTTGGAAATAAGTTATTACGCTTGGAAATGTTGCTCTCAAGCAACTCTTTTGTGCAATATACTGCGAGTTTCGTCCGTGGAAGCTAATTACTGATAAATGTGATTACTTAAGCTTCGTGTTGTCTCTAGTGAAAAGTTTCTGCATATTGTGCAAGTTTAGCAGACATCGAGCAAGGTAATGTGAGCATTCGTTACCAGTGTCTTTCGATTTTGTGGCGTTTCTTGTCCAACGAAAACTGCTTATAAAAGGAAAGAGTAAGTCTTGAAGACGAGTTCTTGTACAAATGTGTTGACCAATTCTTACCTGGGGCATTGAAATCTTATTTGTCTTTTATGAGAAGTGGAAGGCTAACTTTGAATATTGGTTGGACAATTCCAGAAGAAGAAGGAGACAGCAGCTCCTGTGCCAGAGAATGATGTACGATATGACAGCTTTGGTCACTGACCAGAGTATGGGAGAAATGGAAAGATGTAACATTTCCCTCAGCGGTAGTCGACTATAGAAGGTGAGAATTATGAAATTCTTTGTGCTTTGTAGCAAAAAAGAATTGTTTTAAAAAAATTCACATGAAACAGTAAAATGCATCCATTTTTTAAATGCAGGAACAACACTGTAGTATTTATATTGTAACATCCATGCTCCATTTGTGGGCGATGATACTTAGAGCCAACAAAATGTATTTTGAGAAAAAAATTCATATAAAGTTGTTCACATGACCACATAAATTTAAGTAACGTAATATTTTTTCTTTGGAGTATTTCTGTGTGCCAAATGAAGGGTTAAAAACCAAAAATTTTAGTACTGCTGTTATGGCTTGTTGACGTTTCGGCTTTTTGCTCGGTTACTGGTAAAAAATAAAAGAACACCTATTATAACCGAGACCAAACAAATATCGAAAATTATCGGTTTATTTAGAACTAAAATACCGATATTGGTTCTAACCGGTAGGTTTTTCCCGCCTCTACTCCAAGGTCGGGAAAGCCGACAACGGCTGGGAGAGCTGTGTGCTGACCTCACCTCTCCATACCGCATCCAGTGACGCCTTAGGATGACACGGCGGTCGGTCGATCTCGATTGTCACGTCGGGGCCAGAACGCTGGGCTTTGCTTTTTGTTGTACTACAAGAACTGCAGAACGAGAGGTAAGGAGACGTAGGACAACAATGTGCCACAAAGAGTAAGCAAAGGTCCTTCCAGGATTGTTCGACTGGCTCTGATGAACAGACACCTGAAATCCAGGCTTAGGTTAGACGGAGAGATTGCCATTCTGTGGTGTTCGGCGACGAGTTTCTTTTCTATTTGTGGTGGTCAAGTCAATGCCAAAGAGTTTTCGTAGACGACCTTGTAAAAGGTCACAGGAAGTTCTCGAGATCCGTACTTCCCCATCTCATGGAATAGATGTGTGGTCAACTATTGGGTATGACAACAAGAGTGATTCGATAATTATTGAAGGAAGTCTGAACGGTCCCGAGTACGTGATGAAGTGGTAGATGCTGCTGTAGTATTCCTCATGATCAGCGGACCAAATAACATATTCCAGCAGGATAATGCGTGACTTCACCCTGCAGAACATGCAGTAAACACCTTGAGGAATGCAATGGAATTTTGACTGGTCTGTCCGGTCCGGTAATTTTCACCTACAGAGCATGTCTGGGATGTGATGGGAAGATGTCAAGACATCTAGACCCAGAGCGTCACAACACTGGACTCGCATTCGGGAGGACGACGGTTCAATCCCGCGTCCGGCCATCCTGATTTAGGTTTTCCGTGATTTCCCTAAATCACTCCAGGCAAATGCCGGGATGGTTCCTCTGAAAGGGCACGGCCGACTTCCTTCCCCATCCTTCCCTAATCCGATGAGACCGATGACCCCGCTGTCTGGTCTCCTTCCCCAAAACCACCCAACCGCAGCGTCACAACGTTTGAGGCAGGAGACTGTGTCCTTGAGCTACGGCACACCGTGTAAACTCCGCTACGACAATGGTGGCAGTGCGCGTAATTTCAGGTGATAGTGATTAATGCGAATCGGTGGCTCTGTGGTCCCGGCACATTAGCTGAGTGCGTAATAACAAATCTGGGCGAAGTTTTCGGCAATGAACTTGAAGAGGTGTCATGCAACATCCACACAGATCAAATAACGAAGAAACGGACAAATCCTGAAGAAAAAGAAAGTGTTAAAGTGTCAGACTAGAAATCGCAACTTCTTGGATTCGATACCCCGTCAATTCTAGGATTTTTGGCTGTCACTTATCACTTGTTTCAGCTCTACAACGTTTGTAGATGTGAGAAATGTCGAGTATTTTATAGTATGCGTTAAAATGTAGGCCTCCATATAACTCGCTGGGTAAGTCAGTTCAGAGGTCAGAGAGGCAACAGCATATCACCTCCAACAGGGCCATGCCTATCGAAGAACTCGTTCAAAATAGTCTTCGGTTTGATGATTTTACTTACTAATAATTACAAAATGACATACTAACCGTCCGACTATCACTAGGATTAATAAGACCCCATAAGCATTTTGGAAATACATATGTCCCTCTGTTTCAAAACCATTATTTTCAAAACATATGGATCTGAGTCGATAGTACACATCGATGCTTCGTTCATTTTTATATTTACAACATATTAAAATTTATTCATGGTTTTTGTACTGAGGATCACAGGTCAATAAAAATCAAATGGCTCTGAGCACTATGGGACTTAACAGCTATGGTCATCAGTCCCCTAGAACTTAGAACTACTTAAACCTAACTAACCTAAGGACATCACACAACACCCAGCCATCACGAGGCAGAGAAAATCCCTGACCCCGCCGGGAATCGAACCTGGGAACCTCACTGGTAAATATAACTTCATCTTAAATTTTTTCTTTTTTGAGTGTAAAATTTATAAAAACAGAGTGATGTCACACGAAACACCTGCAACAATGAAAATATCATTTCCTGCTTATTTTTCTACCCATTGTTGGGGTTTCTTGCCTCGGCTGTTTTACGTTTCCTAGCGCCACTGGGGTCAATATGGCGCCATAAGCACGTTGGAAAATCGTATCTCCCTAGTTTTCAAAGTTTTTTTGTTTTTTCCAAATACACTCCTGGAAATTGAAATAAGAACACCGTGAATTCATTGTCCCAGGAAGGGGAAACTTTATTGACACATTCCTGGGGTCAGATACATCACATGGTCACACTGACAGAACCACAGGCACATAGACACAGGCAACAGAGCATGCACAATGTCGGCACTAGTACAGTGTATATCCACCTTTCGCAGCAATGCAGGCTGCTATTCTCCCATGGAGACGATCGTAGAGATGCTGGATGTAGTCCTGTGGAACGGCTTGCCATGCCATTTCCTCCTGGCGCCTCAGTTGGACCAGCGTTCGTGCTGGACGTGCAGACCGCGTGAGACGACGCTTCATCCAGTCCCAAACATGCTCAATGGGGGACAGATCCGGAGATCTTGCTGGCCAGGGTAGTTGACTTACACCTTCTAGAGCACGTTGGGTGGCACGGGATACATGCGGACGTGCATTGTCCTGTTGGAACAGCAAGTTCCCTTGCCGGTCTAGGAATGGTAGAACGATGGGTTCGATGACGGTTTGGATGTACCGTGCACTATTCAGTGTCCCCTCGACGATCACCAGTGGTGTACGGCCAGTGTAGGAGATCGCTCCCCACACCATGATGCCGGGTGTTGGCCCTGTGTGCTTCGGTCGTATGCAGTCCTGATTGTGGCGCTCACCTGCACGGCGCCAAACACGCATACGACCATCATTGGCACCAAGGCAGAAGCGACTCTCATCGCTGAAGACGACACGTCTCCATTCGTCCCTCCATTCACGCCTGTCGCGACACCACTGGAGGCGGGCTGCACGATGTTGGGGCGTGAGCGGAAGACGGCCTAACGGTGTGCGGGACCGTAGCCCAGCTTCATGGAGACGGTTGCGAATGGTCCTCGCCGATACCCCAGGAGCAACAGTGTCCCTAATTTGCTGGGAAGTGGCGGTGCGGTCCCCTACGGCACTGCGTAGGATCCTACGGTCTTTGCGTGCATCCGTGCGTTGCTGCGGTCCGGTCCCAGGTCGACGGGCACGTGCACCTTCCGCCGACCACTGGCGACAACATCGATGTACTGTGGAGACCTCACGCCCCACGTGTTGAGCAATTCGGCGGTACGTCCACCCGGCCTCCCGCATGCCCACTATACGCCCTCGCTCAAAGTCCGTCAACTGCACATACGGTTCACGTCCACGCTGTCGCGGCATGCTACCAGTGTTAAAGACTGCGATGGAGCTCCGTATGCCACGGCAAACTGGCTGACTGACGGCGGCGGTGCACAAATGCTGCGCAGCTAGCGCCATTCGACGGCCAACACCGCGGTTCCTGGTGTGTCCGCTGTGCCGTGCGTGCGATCATTGCTTGTACAGCCCTCTCGCAGTGTCCGGAGCAAGTATGGTGGGTCTGACACACCGGTGTCAATGTGTTCTTTTTTCCATTTCCAGGAGTGTATATGACTTTCCCTCTGTAAGTGAATTGTATCTGATGATGTTTCGTTCAGTTTTATATTTAAAACACATTAAAATTTATTCATTGGTTTTTTTGGACTGAATACCACTGGCGTCAGCATGACTACAATCTAAATTTCTTTTTCTTTCTCGAACGCAATATTTACGAAATAGGATCATTGCCGTTACAATGGTGAACAACAATTTTTTTATATTATTTCATTGAAATAATGCCGATATATACAGTGTAAATTATTTCAATAAATAGAAATGAACTTTCTGAAAATGGATAAAATACTGAAAGTAGCTGTGTTAGAAGTCGTGACCTATGATGAAAGATTGCAGTGGAGTCAATGAGACGTCTTTACAAAACATGAAGCGCGCACACCTCTTTTATAACACTGAACAAGCCACAAATTGTAGACTGTTAAGATTTATTCTCGCAAAAGTCCAGGAATCGCTACAGTCTCCGCAAAATATGATTAATATCGGATTGGTATTTCATGGTGTAATAATGTACATTTCCGTCGCTGTTCCTGAATTCATAAGAACTTGTGTACTGGAAAGTTTTCTGATTTTACCAATAAAATTGCATCTCAAGTGACTACGTAAATTTTTCGAACCAACCACATGCTTGGAGTAATAATCCGAGTGGTCGCATTTTAGTTCTCAGTTGATAGTGAGATTCGGAGGCTAGCGCCTTAAGCGAATTCAAGTAAGCAGATTCCATCTACTCACAAGGATCCGCAATGTGTGAGATTGAGAGGTGGCATGAGCCCCCTCTCATATTTCTATCTTACGATTCTCCTCTCTAGTTGCATGCGGTGGAGGGTTGCTTTTCCTTAACACGCGTACTTCCCACGCAGCGTCTCTCGTCACCCGGGTGGGCCGGTGACAGGCGGGCTCGGTGGAACTGGAGAGAGTTAAGCCGACGTGTGTGAGGCAGTCGAGTGAATGCTTTTCAGACGCCGACATTGTCAAGAGACACGCCCGCTGGGGTGTGAAGTAGCGGCTGGGCTAGAGGTTCCGTTACTTCAGAGAAACTTTGCGAAAACACTTTCTGGCGGGCTACCAGCGAGGCGTGGGAATGACTTGTGTACCCACGCAGTTGTGGCGGGAAAATTCCCGCACTTTCTGCAAAATCAGCACAGAAATTGGCGCCAAGAATCTCCATTGGTGGAATGGTAGTGCTCCGGCAATGGAGTGGAATTTCCGCCGGTTTTCGAGTTGCTGATTGGAACGTAACCACGGCCACTGTCGTGGGGGCGGGAATGTTCGGTGTTCGGCCTGTACGGGTGCTCTGAGTAGTCGGCAGTCGCCTTTCGGTCGAGGACGTCGGAGCAACCAGCCCTCGCCTGCGGTACGCCAGATCGTGTTCTGGGAGATAAGAAGACTGTTGGTAATGTACGTCAGCAGCACCGGCAGATAGGGATTTTCCTAGGTGATAATCAGAGCTCAGCAGAGCGCGCCTGTTCATCCTTTTCTAACTTTGTTCAGTTTCGAGTAGCAGCAATTACTATTGGGTTAGCTGTGTGTCTCTCTTGAGATTTGAGTGGAAAGGAATTGGCTCCACATACCACTTCGTCTTAAACCTCACGATCTAAGTTAGGGACAACTTCACCTTTACTGTGTTTGTATGAATCTCCAATTTTAGCCAATTTGATGTTTTATATTTCCTGTGTCTCTTTTACTATTCTGCGTTTAATCTTAATAAATCATATTGTTATTTTGGACAGAACTTTCTTTCTGTTAATCAATAGAGCAACCCTATCATTCCTCACTATGCTAATGAAACCTTTGTTTATTTAACTTATTTATCAAATTGAATTATTGCAGGTGCCAAACTCTCTTCTACTCCACTAGCAGGGTTGATTAGAGTCATTTCGCGTATTTGTTTTATCCTTGTGCAACAGCAAAAGTCGGAGTTAGAATAGGGGGGGCTTAGAGCATGATTTACACATGTGGATTCTAGTAGAATTTAGTGATCAATACACTGCTAGCCCCGGCACCTCGCATAATATGGCGACCCTTGGCCTCGGATCTTTCCTGTGAATCTCTGATAAACAAACAGGATTCTTAGTAGGAACATTCAATTTTTTTTCTCTACTTTTTTTAATGATTAATACCCAAGTTTTTTTTTGGTAGTTCCGCGTTTAGTTTTAAGTAGCGGCGCATGACTACAGTTTTTGTTTTCAGTGTATATATTTTTTGTTCATTGTTTTTTTTGTGTTTCGCTGATGTGGTGTCTGTACCGCATCGCACTTTGTCGGATTTGTGTGCGGTTTCTGTACCACATCAAATTGTGTTTGTGATTACAGCGTTGGAACAGCGTTGTTGAAATTTTATGTTTATGTGTAAAAAAATATATGGAGTAGATTAATTTTATTGTGCATTTTAGATGAATTTGTTTTTATGAATGATAACGAGAAGTAAGGCACGACTATTATCGGGCGAAGCTAAAACAAAAGAGGATAGCATAATGGATAAGGGGCAGTTTACTGACGGGAATAGGTTCGGAGATGAGATGGGCACATTTTTAGCAGGACAGGACGCCAGGGGCATTGATGAGGAAGGTGATTTGGACGCGATCTCAGAGCAGCGTTGCGGCCGTGATTATGATAGTGAAGTAGAGGATGAAACAGAGACAGGCACACAGGTCGAGACGGTAGCAGAAGTTTATAGTCAAACGAACGAGTGCAGACAGAGGCCAGCTCGGTCACGTCAGAGCTCTAGCGCCCAGGTGTCCAGAGTTACATCGCCCGTGTTTGAAGAGGATCAAGAAGATGACGTAAACCCAATACTGAGCTTCCTACGATCAATGAAAGAAGAAGCTGACGAACAGCGTAAGAAGCAGGAAGAAGCTGAAGAACAGCGTAAGAAGGAGAAAGAAGAAGCTGACGAACAGCGTAAGAAGGACACGGAGGCAATAATTTCGCATATAGGGGAAATTCGTGGGGAATTATTAACAATAAAGAAAGAATGTGGAGAAGCAAAACAAATGTCAATGGTAGCACAAAAAGTAGCAGGCCTAGCCAAAACGGCAGCAATAGGGGCAATGAAAGTCGCGGAATCAACTTCTAAACTCGCAGGGCGCTTGCGACGTACAACACAATCCCACTCAAAATCCCTAGCATTCTTAAAAACTCAAGGTAATATCGCGGTTGCGAACACCACGAAACGAATGGAAGAAGTAGAGAGTCGGATAGCAAAACTAGAGCAAAACGGGCACACGAGCACTGCGCGTTCGGGTACCAATGATGGAGTACAAAGAATTGTGTCTCCGAGGAAAAGCCCGCCGTGCTCTAGCCCATTGACCGAGTGCGGAACTAACACTGCACACGCAGAAACAGCGAGTAATAGCTCCAATAATTATAGCCCACTTAGGAGAGTGAATTCTGAGTGCCACTTCCACTGTGATACAGAGGTAGCACATCACAGTTATCAGCAAGATAGAGCAGGACACTCAGCAGACGTGCAAGTATCGGAATCGTCTGACAACACCAGTGCGAGGATCGGACAGAATTTTGATCACAATCACTTCCTGTCGATACTCAAATTCCAGAAGTTCAAAGATAATGGAGGGTCGATGCATCCGAAGAGCTGGGTGATGCAATTTACTAATTCATTACCGGCATCATTGCCAACCCAGGCAAAATTAGAATTCATGTGTGGACACATCGAAGGCCAAGCCGCGGAAAAGATGCGGGGTGTGGCAGTGACGTGTCGGACTTATCAGGAATTTGTTGGTGCATTCCTGCGGACCTACTGGTCAAAGGAAACGCAAGATAGGATTAAAGAGGAAATAATATTTTGTCCTGAACTGGAAGTGTCCGGGCATAGGAGCGCAACCAAATTTCTTGATGATTTACTCAAGAAGAATCAATTTTTAGATAGTCCATATAGTAACGGAGAAATCATTAAATTTTGCTTTTCCAAATTGCCAGTTAGGTACCAACAGACACTTGTCGGCAAGTGTGGATCTGACATAGAAGCATTCAAGAGTCTATTGCGCGAACTCGAAGTAGTCTTTGATAAACAAGACGCAAAGGACAGGAAGAAGGGGCAAAGTAACAAATACCACCGGCCAGGAACAGAAGACGACAACAGATCGCATAATCGCACTGGTCAGTTAGGAAACCAGGGTTATGGAAGTCAAGGTTACGCTATTCAAGGTTATGGAAACCAAAGACACGGGAACCAGAACGTCAGGGAGCAGGGTCAATCTGGACAAGGAATCTGGGATAGAAGGAATAACGAACGGCAAAGCGACCGTAATTGGAGAGAGCGAAACCAAGGACAACGGTGGAACCAGGAGATTGAAACCAGACCCGCAAATCCTAATGCACGTCAGAGGAGGGGGAGCCTAACTAGGGATTGACGCCAGACTAGTGCGAACACAGGCCGCCGGAATTTCGCACGTAATCTCGGACCTGGCCAACTACGGATGATACATTACGAAGATTTATCAGAAATCCTGCTCGAGGAACATAAAGCAACTCCTCGACATGATCGGCAGCCTCTTATCACAGTAGCAATAGCTGAAAAGAGTCTGAATGCGATAATAGATAGTGGAAGCTACATAACAGCAATATCTGAGGCAGCATACAAGAGGTGCTCTCAGGAGATGGACTGGCCTGTCCTATCGGTTAAGAAAACCAAAATAAAAGGGGCATTAGCGGGTAAATGTACGGTGGTCACCCAACAAACAAGACTGGAATTCTCCTGCCAAGGACACAAAATAGAGTCTAACTTCTGGATCGTGCCAAATCTGGCGATCGACATGATAATAGGAACGGACTTCCTAAATGAACATGAAGCGATAGTTGATCTAGGACGAGGTGAAGTGGTTTTGAGGAAAGGGAATCCCGTCCACATTAAGTTCGACGATCAGCTGATCCCAGCTCAACTACCGTCTAACTGTGTTCGGATAAACTATGCGTGTCTGAAAGACAGAAAGGAAGAACAGGACGACGTTGCGGATAGGGGAGAGGACACGGATGAGAATGAAGTCGGAATAATGGGAGAAATAAAGGAGAAAATAGGAGAAAAAGTGGAAGCAATAAAGAATATAAGGGGCGAACACCGCAAAGAACTTCATAAATTACTAGTAGAACATGCGGAGGTCTTCCTTCCCAAGACAGGATCAATAAAGAACTTCCAATATGAATTTCGTGTACGTCCGCACAACCAGTTTCGTGTGCCACCCTATCCAATCCCCTTGGCATATCGACAGAAAGTAGCAGCTGAAATTACGCGAATGCTGAGTGAAGGAATAATAGAACCTACGGCTTCAGCCTATAATAACCCGTTAAGAGTAGTCGAGAAGGCAGATGGTAGTATTCGTTTAGTCTTGGACTCGCGACAAATTAATACCATAATAGAACCCGAAACAGACAGACCGGAACGATTAGAGGAACTCTTACAAAACTTCCATGGAATATCAATCTTCTCATCAGTTGATCTAAAATCGAGTTTCTGGCAGATCGAGCTCCATCCAAATTGCAGACAGTACACAGCCTTTTTAGCATTTGGAAGATGTTACCGGTTTCGTCGTCTACCATTTGGTTTGAACGTTTCATCTGCCGCATTCATTCGGGGGCTGGACGGCATACTAAGCGATAATTTGAAACGTCATGTCACCAGCTATGTGGACGATTTGCTGATCGCGGAGAAATCTTGGGGAGAGCACAATGCGGTCCTCGGTGAACTCCTAGCGACATTCAAGGAATACGGAGTGACTATCAATATCGAAAAATCGAATTTTGGGACGTCCTCTGTGAAATTTCTAGGACATATCATCACGGGTGAGGGCATTGCGCCAAATCCCGAAAAGATCGAAGCGATTGAAAAGTTTCCCATTCCTACGACAAAGAAGCAGTTAAGGGGGTTCTTGGGGATCATAAAATTTTACAACCGCTTTATACATGTCAAAACTCAGAGCAGTCCTCGGTTGCATCAACTTACAGGAAAGAAGATTCCTTGGGAATGGGATGAGGCGGCCGAATCCGAATGGAAAGCATTAAAATTCGCATTATTACAAGCACCCATCCTACCACACCCTAATTTAGCTGAAGAGCTTTGCATAGTAACGGACAGTTCATACTCCGGTCTGGGTGTCATGGTGTTCCAAGACTATGTACATGAAGGAAACAGGGTGTGGAAGACAATTGCGTTTGCTAGCAGAGTACTAGCCAAGAGTGAGAGGAATTACTCAGTAACCGAGTTAGAGGCGCTGGCTATTGTATGGGCGTTTGAAAAATTCAGATACCTTCTGTTTGGTCGCCAGACGAAAGTCTACACAGACCACAAGGCACTCGAGTTCTTGATGACTGCAAAGCTTAATCACAGGCGGCTCATTAGGTGGGCATCATATCTACAGCAGTACAACTTTTCGATAGAATATATCCCCGGCAGTCAGAACATTATTGCAGACGCCTTATCACGGTCACCGATCGGATTTGAGCACAACATGGAAGAAGATCTAGAGGAAAATCACTACTGCCTTTACTATATGCAGAAAGTAGCCTTTGAGAATTTTATTACCTGTAGTATGCAGGACATCAAGAAGGAGCAAGACAAGGACCCTGCCCTAGTGTTATTGAAGCAGAAATGGATAGACAGAAGACACGCCACCATCAGGCAGTTCTACCTCTTGCGTAAAGGCATAATTTTCCACCGAAATTATACCAATGACACTGAATGGGGGGTATGCATCCCTGAACACCTAATAAACAAGGTTATATGGCATACTCACCTTAGCTATGGACACTTCGGACCACGCAAGTGCAATCTCAAGCTAAGGACCATGTGTTACTTTCGAAACATGGAGCGTCGAATTCGGAGGGTACTGTCGGTGTGTAAAGACTGCCAGAAGGCTAAGCACACTACTGTGAGCATGCAGGCACCATTATACCCAATCGTACCGACCAAATTAAGACAATTAGCAGCAACAGATTTGATGGGACCTTTGCCAAGAACAAGAAGAGGATATACTTACGTATTAGTGTTTGTTGAACTAACGTCCAAATACGTTACCTTTACGCCACTGAAGAGGGCGACAGGACGAACTGTATCACGAGCCCTCATCCGGGATTTCCTACCACAGGTTGGTCATGTGAGTAGAATCATTTCTGATAACGGGCCACAGTTTAAGTCAAAAACATGGAAGGAGATGTTGCGTCGATGTAAAATTGATCCCATTTTTATATCTTCACACCATCCGAGCTCGAATGCTGCAGAACGGGTTATTAAAGAACTCGGAAACTTGTGCCGGTTGTACTGTAACAAACAGCACACGACATGGGACGTTTTCCTTAAAGACTTCCAGGAGGTGATCAATGAGGCACCCCATGGGATAACAAAATTGGCGCCCATTACAGTACTGAAAAACCGGATCCCTAAGGACTTGATAACCAAGGTCGTAAACTTCCCACCAAGGGCGCGAACGCAGCACCAAGCCATAGTGGATTTGGCTCTCAAGAGGATACGGGCTGCAGCAGAGGTCAGGAAGAGACGTGCCGACAGGGGAGCTCGTCTACGACACTTCCAAATTGGACAAAAGGTGCTCGTTAAGTCTTTCCGACTTTCGAACAAACAAAAAATGAAATGCCAAAAATTCTATTCTGTTTACAACGGCCCGTACCGTATAAGGAGAGCAGCTCACCACAATGCTTATGAATTGGAGACGCTGAAAGGAAAGAAGTCCATAGGACTCCACCACATATCTCACATAAAGGAGTTCGTAGAATAGTAGTAGTGTAAGAAATGTACATAGTAGAATAGGCAAATATATGAACCTTTGTTCGGGGAACAATAATCGTTACATTAATAGATTAAGATTGCTAAAGTATTAACACGCTGCGTTGTCTTGCATAAGAATTTACTGCTGCTATCCTCTTTTTGTTTATGTTTGCGATCTCCAATGTCGATGGAGTAGGAGACACTACCTTTTCATGAGCAATGTTTTTGTCCTTTCCTATCTGGTGTCCATGTTAAGGGATAAGGATGAGTGACGAGACGTCGCACAAACGGGCGCATACAAGAACGTGCTCTTAGAAGCGTTCTGAGAGGTCGTGATACGCTCCATAGCGGCCACAACCAGATCGTGAGACGTTCATACCAATGCTTGCAGGCACGCGTCAGTGCACTGCACGATTGTGGTATATTGCGCGATTTCGAGGGTGAATATGGGCAGTATAGTTTTTGCAGAGCTGCGCCGGTATCGTTGTCTTGCAAGTCGGGGTGAACCTGTGAGCATTTGACTCTAATGGTGCCCTAGACGAGAGAAATGAGGGCATAAAAGCCTACCATGCTAATGTGCTGGTTGGGGATTTAGCGTGCTGCTCGTTTTTGTCACAGATGAATCACCAAGGAATTGTACTTGGATATTCGTGACATACTGTGTAGCTGGCGTGTGTTGGGTGTCTGAATCCTCAACAGGAACCAGTCCTGGCTTGGTCATATTACATTGCTTCTGGAAAGGTGTACTTCGATCGCGAAAACCGCTTCACATAGAGAAGGAAGTTGCAACTATAAATTTATTGTCGTGTATAGCCATGGCTAACCCAGTCTCTGGAGTTTCAGTGAGGCGTAATGAAAACTCGGAGGTCATGTCGTACGGCGTGCACATCACTGTCGTCAATAGCGGCGAGCAGCAAGACATCTCAGCGTAACAGGAACTATGTAAGGGTATTGTATAAGGTAAATAAAAAAAAAATAAATAAATAAATAAAATAAAATAAATAAATAAATAAAGGGAAAGTACGATACTAGGATAAGTTAAACTGTAGGATTTAACAATAACTAGATTAATATTGTGGGGGTTTTCTACCACAAGTGTGGCGCGCGCCTGTTGAGTTGCTATTTTTCAGGTCACCAAACCACAGACCCGAGATGGAGGGACGACGGGCGAGCGAAAGTAGCGTAGTTGCATGTTCTTTATAGCACAGTAAAACTTAGACCTGCATAACAACATAATTTAATTAAAAGACGTAGAATGTAGATCGTTGGGATATGGTAGTTAATTCTTGAAGCATGTCTACTGTCGATCTATATAATTAATAGTAATATTAGTGCGGGCCCGCACATTTAGTTGTTCATCCACTACAAAGCATCAGTTATCACACACCATGTACTTACTGAGATCGGTCTCTACACGTATATCAAAATAAATTATTTCCATGTCTAGATTAGATGTTATAATGATTGCCATAGATTAATAACTATAAAAGTAAAATAAGAGTGTCTGAAATGACAGACCATCAATGTTTCATTAGGTAAATTTATTATAACATAGAAGGTCATGGGAAAAAGTTAGGCATAAGACTTTTGTAAGAATTGTACAGATGACGAGGAACGTGGCAATGCAGAGGCCAGCCAGCGCAAAAACAAGAGGTCTTCGGCTACCTGCTAGAGGGCGAGCGTCCCGTCCTACACGCTGACAGTCACCCGGCTGCCTACCTGAGGGATTACACGGGACCCTTGCCCCGCCACAAGCGAAAGTGGGGCTGGCCGTTGACCCTGACACGCGACAGCCTGCTAGCTCTCCAGACGCGGCAGCCGCTTGGAGGGATTCCCTGCGGCAGACCACGTTGTCGTGAGTACACGAAGAAGATCACATATCGTGTCAGAACCTGCGCCTCATGTGCCTCAGGACAGAAAGGGACGCTCTATACTCACCTGTTTGGGTTTTTACAACTCACTAGCATTGGCCGATCTGCATACACAAAGCAGTATCGTGCCACACTAACAAATGTATGGTCTCATGTCTTACTTCTCCTCTCTATTAGAGAGCAGTTTTTAACAATAGTCGCTCCTAGTTCGATCCTGTATGGATGACCTCACACACTTGTGGAGTCACTCCACGTGCCATCATCCCTCGTCGAACTGCAATATTGGGAAACATAAAGTTCTGTCCAGCGAGAGAAGAGACCTAGACTAGTGATGTATCCCAACGAGTAGACCTCAGAGACAATTAATCGACGTGAGGAGAGCCTATCACTGTGTCTTCCTACCATACGGCTGTGATCATATGCGTGGGTCTGACTACAATCTCAACAGCGTACTGCAGACACTCCAGAACTCCCTATTGCTGTTGCCACAACGTAGCAACTACAACCGACGTTTAGCCTTATGTGATGTCAGTACAGTGGAATCAGTGAAGTGCCACGGATATTTCTAACAATGTGATTTAGTGCCTCATTCTCAGCACAGTCGTGAACTTTGTGCAATGTGCACGCACAATTTGATGCCCCATGAACCTTGTTTTTTTTGTTTTTCTTAAATTTCTTTCTCTTATGTTGTTTCTGTAATGTATGTTATACCTTGTATGCGTTTGTGTTTTACACTGTAATTCTTATTACAGATTACTGTATTGTTCTCCACATCATGTTTTTTTTGTATTTTGTGTTTATTGTTGTGTGTATGCTAACAGTGTGCCTGAAGTCCCCATAAACTGAAGCAGATACCACCACTGTCATTGTGAATGGACCATCAGTTCAGGGAACATTTTGTAAAGGTTATTCTTGCTGCAGGGAGACAGAATGAATCGGAGGTTGTAACTAGATTCTGAAAACTCACAAAGAGATTGTTAACTTAAATATTATCATGTGTGAGTGAGGTCAGGTTAGTTTAATGATTAAAATTGTTGTAACATCTTGGGCATTTAATTGCGGAGCACTCCAACTCTGATTGTAAAGAATAAACTGCTCCATATTTGGCTCAGATGCCCGGGCCATGTTTAGAGCGTGAATGTCTGCGTGAATCGGTGTTCGGAAGGGGCTCCCTGGGTATGGATGTGTGATGTGAGTGTTAGTGTTCCATATTAAGAAGGTGAAGTTGGCTACATCATAAATAATCCTCCCTCTATGAGTTGCATTTTTCAGTTGCAATGATCTTTTTTATAGAGTGCGGTATGTGGAGTCACTTTGTAAGATTGTTCTTGGGCGATTGACTCACTACCTTGCTCCTAAGTGAGCCAACCGCTCACCAATTACAATCTAAAATGGCGTAGGGGCAATGAGAGGTGGCATGAGCCCCCTCTCATATTTCTATCTTACGATTCTCCTCTCTAGTTGCATGCGGTGGAGGGTTGCTTTTCCTTAACACGCGTACTTCCCACGCAGCGTCTCTCGTCACCCGGGTGGGCCGGTGACAGGCGGGCTCGGTGGAACTGGAGAGAGTTAAGCCGACGTGTGTGAGGCAGTCGAGTGAATGCTTTTCAGACGCCGACATTGTCAAGAGACACGCCCGCTGGGGTGTGAAGTAGCGGCTGGGCTAGAGGTTCCGTTACTTCAGAGAAACTTTGCGAAAACACTTTCTGGCGGGCTACCAGCGAGGCGTGGGAATGACTTGTGTACCCACGCAGTTGTGGCGGGAAAATTCCCGCACTTTCTGCAAAATCAGCACAGAAATTGGCGCCAAGAATCTCCATTGGTGGAATGGTAGTGCTCCGGCAATGGAGTGGAATTTCCGCCGGTTTTCGAGTTGCTGATTGGAACGTAACCACGGCCACTGTCGTGGGGGCGGGAATGTTCGGTGTTCGGCCTGTACGGGTGCTCTGAGTAGTCGGCAGTCGCCTTTCGGTCGAGGACGTCGGAGCAACCAGCCCTCGCCTGCGGTACGCCAGATCGTGTTCTGGGAGATAAGAAGACTGTTGGTAATGTACGTCAGCAGCACCGGCAGATAGGGATTTTCCTAGGTGATAATCAGAGCTCAGCAGAGCGCGCCTGTTCATCCTTTTCTAACTTTGTTCAGTTTCGAGTAGCAGCAATTACTATTGGGTTAGCTGTGTGTCTCTCTTGAGATTTGAGTGGAAAGGAATTGGCTCCACATACCACTTCGTCTTAAACCTCACGATCTAAGTTAGGGACAACTTCACCTTTACTGTGTTTGTATGAATCTCCAATTTTAGCCAATTTGATGTTTTATATTTCCTGTGTCTCTTTTACTATTCTGCGTTTAATCTTAATAAATCATATTGTTATTTTGGACAGAACTTTCTTTCTGTTAATCAATAGAGCAACCCTATCATTCCTCACTATGCTAATGAAACCTTTGTTTATTTAACTTATTTATCAAATTGAATTATTGCAGGTGCCAAACTCTCTTCTACTCCACTAGCAGGGTTGATTAGAGTCAGTTCGCGTATTTGTTTTATCCTTGTGCAACAGCAAAAGTCGGAGTTAGAATAGGGGGGGCTTAGAGCATGATTTACACATGTGGATTCTAGTAGAATTTAGTGATCAATACACTGCTAGCCCCGGCACCTCGCAAGATGACGTGTCTAGGAGGTGCGGTGCGGTCGAAGTTTCACAGGTGTGTGTGTGTGTGCCTGTGCGCGTGTGTCGCGAAATACGAACGCGACTTGTATCAGGTTTTAGAGCAACTCGGGATAGGGGTGGGGGTGGGTGGTGGGATGGGGGGGGGAGTGCTGCGACAAAGAGGAGGGCGATCGATGTGGCCAGCCTGGCCGCCTCTTTAATTATCTGCCAGGGGACGCTGATAAAAAATACAGGAGCCTGAATATTAAAAAATGTTCCAAATATCCGATGCTTCCTCGCGCGCTTGACGGCTCCTGGCGGGCACACGCTCACCAGCATAAAATTTTCGATGCGGCCGCCTGCGGCGACGCTCGACGACGCAGACTGCTAGAGCCCACTGTTCAGCTTCCTCCGGATTCGCAAACAAAGACTGTTCAGGAACGCAGTATTCGTTACAGACCGAAGTCAAGTCTAGGGAACCAGAATGAAAGCGATAGCTCTACGATCGCCTGGCCCAGTAACGGAACAGCGAAGCTAGGTGCACAAGAGTCTCTGCTTGTCAGTGAAATGATACATGAAGCGCTCCGGTTCGTCACCATGCTGTCTGGAGGCAGCAAGGCACTGCTGGGCCCTATAACGTGGCCGATCTAGTACAAGGTAACTTGATACTTTACAGTAAGGGCGTGTGTGTCCATCTCAGACTGCAGGGAACAAAACTTCAGCGCAGCTAGAAAAGCTACCTAACTGTGCTCTGAGGACCAAGGACGCTAACATTGTCTTAAGTTCGAAATGGCTCTGAGCACTATGGGACTTAACATCTGAGGTCATCATTCCCCTAGAACTTAGAACTACTTAAACCTAACTAACCTAAGGACGTCACACACATCCATGCTCGAGGCAGAACCTGCGACCGTAGCAGTCGCGCGGTTCCGGACTGAAGCGCCTCGAACCGCTCGGTCACCGCAGCCTGCTTGTCTTAAGTAATATACATTTACGTCTACATGGATATTCCCCAAATCACACATAAATGCCTGGCAAAGGGTTCGTCGAATCACCTTCACAATAATTCTCTATTATTTCAATCTCGAACACCTTTATGTTTCCGTGGAAAGTTTTATATCCCTTACTTTATGATGATTATTGTTTCTCCCTATGCAGGTCGGCGTCAACAAATTATCTTTGCATTCGGAGAGGAAAGTCGGTGACTGAAATTTCTTGAGAAGATTCGCCGCAAACAAAAAACGTCTTAAAGTTTTTTAACATGGCTATCAATCAGCGACTGTTGTATAATACAAAATTTTGAAAAACACGACCCTCTGTCGCGAACACAATTAATTTGTGACCTAGGTTTCGGTGTCACAAGGGACACCTTCTTCGGACAAAATTGAAACTAAATGTTACAGCATAACGTACCAAAAAATATGAAAGCTGAAGTCATATCTGACAGCGTCAGATACTCAGAATTAAAATAACATGCAACAGAGGTGCAAGAGGACACATGGCAGCCCCTAGTGGCTTGCACCTCTGTTGCATTTTATTTTAATTCTATCTGACGCGGTCAGGTATGACTTCAGCTTTCGTATTTTTTGGTACGTTATGCAGTAACATATAGTTTTAATTACGTCCGAAGAAGGTGTCCCTTGTGACACCGAAACCTAGGTCACAAATAAATTGTGTTCGCGACGGAGGGCTGTGTTTTTCAAAATTGTGAAGAAACGTCTTTCTTTTAATGATGTCCACCTCAAATCCTGTATCATGTCAGAGACACTCTCTCCCCTATTGATCGATAATACGAAACTGGCTGCTCTTCTTTGAACTTCCTCGATGTACTCCGTTAATCCTATGGTAAGAATGCCAACAGTACTCCAAAAGAGGAAGAAGAAGCGTAGTGTAGGCAGTCTATAGTAGACCTGTTACATTTTCTAAGTGTTCTTCCAGTAAAACGCGGTCTTTGGTTTGCCTTCTGCACAACATTTTCTGTGTGTTCTTTCCAATATAAGTTGATCGTAATTATAATTCCTAGGTATTTAGTTGAATTTGCGGCCTTTAGATTTGACTGATTCATCGTGTAACCGGAGTTTAACGGATTGCTTTTAGCACCCATGAGGATGTCCTCACACTTTGCACTGTTTAGGGTTGATTGCCAATTTTCGCACCATACAGGTATCTTTTTAAATCATTTTGCAGTTTGTTTTGCTCTTCTGATGACTTTACTAGACGATAAACGACAGCGTCTTCCGCAAACAACCTAAGACGGCTGCTCGGATTGTCTCCTAAATCGTTTATATAGGTAAGGAACGGCAGAGCACCTGTAAGAGTACCTTTGGGAACGCCAGAAATCACTTCGGTTTTTCTCGATGACTTTTCGTCAGTTATTACGAACTGTGACCTCTCTGACAGGAAATCACGAACCCAGACACATAACTGAGACGATATTCCATAAGCATGCAATTTCAGTACAAGCCGCTTATGTGGTACAGTGTCAGAAGCCTTCTGGAAATCTAGAAATACGGAATCAATTTGAAATCCCTTGTCAATAGCACTGAACACTTCGTGTGAGTAAAGAGCTAGTTACGTTTAGCAAGAACGATGTTTTCTAAATCTGTGTTGAGTGTGTGTCAATAGGCTGTTCTCTTCGAGCTAATTCATAACGTTCGAACGCAGTAAATGTTCCAGAATCCTGCTGCATATCTTCGTTAATGATGTTTTTGTTGTTGTGGTCTTCAGTCCTGAGACTGGTTTGATGCAGCTCTCCATGCTACTCTATCCTGTGCAAGCTTCTTCATCTCCCCGTACCTACTGCAACCTACATCCTTCTGAATCTGCTTAGTGTATTCATCTCTTGGTCTCCCCCTACGATTTTTACCCTCCACGCTGCCCTCCAATACTAAATTGGTGATCCCTTGATGCCTCAGAACATGTCCTACCAACCGATCCCTTCTTCTGGTCAAGTTGTGCCACAAACTCCTCTTCTACCCAATCCTATTCAGTACCTCCTCATTAGTTATGTGATCTACCCATCTAATCTTCAGCATTCTTCTTTAGCACCACATTTCGAAAGCTTCTATTCTCTTCTTGTCCAAACTATTTACCGTCCACGTTTCACTTCCATACATGGCTACACTCCATACAAATACTTTCAGAAATGGCTTCCTGACACTTAAATCTATACTCGATGTTAACAAATTTCTCTTCTTCGGAAACGCTTTCCTTGCCATTGCCAGTCTACATTTTATATCCTCTCTACTTCGACCATCATCAGTTATTTTGCTCCCCAAATAGCAAAACTCCTTTACTACTTTAAGTGTCTCATTTCCTAATCTAATACCCTCAGCATCACCCGACTTAATTCGACTACATTCCATTATCCTCGTTTTGCTTTTGTTGATGTTCATCTTATATCCTCCCTTCAAGACACTGTCCATTCCGTTCAACTGCTCTTCGAAGTCCTTTGCTGTCTCTGACAATTACAATGTCATCAGCGAACCTCAAAGTTTTTATTTCTTCTCCATGGATTTTAATACGTACTCCGAATTTTTCTTTTCTTTTACTGCTTGCTCAATATACAGATTGAATAACATCGGGGAGAGGCTACAACCCTGTCTTACTCCCTTCCCAACCACTGCTTCCCTTTCATGTCCCTCGACTCTTATAACTGCCATCTGGTTTCTGTACAAATTGTAAATAGCCTTTCGCTCCCTGTATTTTACCCCTGCCACCTTTAGAATTTGAAAGAGAGTATTCCAGTCAACATTGTCAAAAGCTTTCTCTAAGTCTACAAATGCTAGAAACGTAGGTTTGCCTTTCCTTAATCTTTCGTCTAAGATAAGTCGTAGGGTCAGTATTGCCTCACGTGTTCCAGTATTTCTACGGAATCCAAACTGATCTTCCCCGAGGTCAGCTTCTACTAGTTTTTCCATTCGTCTGTAAAGAATTCGTGTTAGAATTTTGCAGCTGTGGCTTATTAAACTGATTGTTCGGTAATTCTCACATCTGTCAACACCTGCTTTCTTTGGGATTGGAATTATTATATTCTTCTTGAAGTCTGAGGGTATTTCGCCTGTTTCATACATCTTGCTCACCAGATGGTAGAGTTTGGTCAGGACTGGCTCTCCCAAGGCCGTCAGTAGTTCCAATGGAATGTTGTCTACTCCGGGGGCCTTCGTTAATGATATGGGCCAGTAATTTAGTGGAATTTGGTAGACATATTAGCAAATCTTGAAAATGTGGCCGGTTCCATTCGCTCTATTGAGCTGCCTTGAGCTCTTCTATACTTCTTGGTACCCTTACTGATCGGTATCTCTTGTACTTTTGATTCTGGGGGGAACGATGAGCAACAGAGTATTGCGAAACAGCCGCAGTGGCACTTCGCGGACAAATATTGTCATTCGTCAATTAATACTTTACATTTCAGACTAAACACCATCCGGGCAGGTCTCGGAAGATCCAACGTTACTGACCGACCGCCGTGTCATTCTTCGTAGCTGGATGCTGATATGGAGGGGCAGGTGGTCAGCTCGCCGCTCTCCCGGCCGTGTGTCAGTCTTCGTGAACGGACCCGCTACTTATCAGTCAAGTAGCTCCTCAGTCTGCCTCACAAGGGCTGAGTGCACCTCCTTGCCAACAGCGCTCGGCAGACCGGACGGTCACCCATCAAAGTGCTAGCCAAGCCCGACAGCGCTTAATTGCGGTTATCTGACGGGAACCGGCGTTACCGCTGCGGCAACGCCGTTGGCACCTTCAGACATCTACATGCACGCTAATTTATTATTAACGTGGTACATAAGTATAATACATAAACCGTCATGATGGAATTACATAGTTTCTTTCGTAACACTGAAAGGTCTCTGTTGGATTCCTTTCATGTTTAATTTCTTAAATCTGTTGTCATTTACGGCATAAATTTCTCGTCTAAATTTACTGTGGCGTTTCTGACTATCTGGGAGGAGACTGAGTATTGGAACGTGTTACTTTTACACATAAACAAGAACGATCTGTCACACTACTACACTTTAAAACACAGTTTATATGTAATTCATGTCACACAGTCTCATACGGAACCTACATCCGCTTTCTTTTATATACTGTATATGATACGATACTGTCATCCCCCTTCCCTTCTGTGTGAGAGGATGAATGAGCAAACGTATTTCTAGTTGCATGCTTGAGGGTAGCAGACAAGGCTGTCTGCTAGAGAACAGTAGGACCAACGTCGGAACAGGTAGCTACGCTTTCTTAAATCAGAGAGGTTTCTATCCTTAGTATGGTCCTGTCCGTCCGTTGTCATGTTGGTATAGGAAGCTGCCCCTCTGGCCACTTCCGTTTGTATTTGTGAGCCACCCTCAGGAAGCACGCTCGGGAGTAGCGCAGGTCAGTCTGTCCGTGGCGAGCGTCTGAAGTGGTAAGATCTCCGGCTAAGCGCGTGTCTGCTAAGTCCGTAGGACAATGGATTTCTTAAGTTCAGCCTAACTGAAAATTTAATCACCTTTATTTCAGGTTTAGCTCTAAAATATCTAATGTTATCTTAAATTGCAGCGCAGTATAATTCTCGTGTGAAGTTCAGATTATTTTCCGGTAGTTGCTTTGTCACTACTTTGTGAGTAGAGTGGAACCACGTGTTGATCAGTAACTCTAACTAAGATCAATCTCAAATGCGAATGCTTGTGTGATTATAACGTCTCGTCTTGACAATATTTTCAATATAGCAACTTTTCTTTATGTTCAACCCACGTGGGATGTACTTTGCGAGACCAGCACCACGTGCTTATATAACTGTTTGACCCGTCAGGTTAACAGTAAGACGTTAATAACCAGTTCGAGGTTTTTCTTTTGTAAATTGCTTTTCGATCTAATTTATTTTAATTATCAAAATTATTGTGGAGTTATACGCTTTGTGTAAACCAAGTTGACCACGTGAAGCATGTGGTGTAATCATCAAAGTAGCCCTCAGCTATTCTTTTTGGGACGATTTCACAGAGAGTTAGTATGAATTTAGTATACCAGTGTGTGGTAATTACATGACGGACAGGATTGTGCTACGAACGTAATTTCTTTGGGTGAAAATTTGAATCTGTTTGTAGTGGTTAACTTTCTCTTGCATGCGTTTCAACGTTCTTTGTGTGTTGTTTTATGAATGCAGTGTTGTATGCAGTCTCCCAATCTTGGCTCCATATTTGATGTGTTCCGTAAGATTGCAATCTCACATTTTCACAATCCTAAATAAGACACCAGTTTAGTTAGGAATCATGTGTAATATGCTGAAATTTCAATGATCAATCTTAAAATAAATTTCCAAATATAAACTGATTTCTTTCTTTTTATTTAAATTCTCTTATATATATATATATATATATATATATATATATATATATATATATATATATATATATATATATATATATATTACCGGTTGTTGTATGACTATTAAAAGATTATCATTAATGTTAGTCTGTTTGGTAAACCTAGACTAGATACCTGATGAAACAGTTGCTTAGTAATGCAAGATTAACTTCCCCAGACAGCTCACAGCGTTTAACCCGCTTTTATTAACGATCAGCACCGCTTACATAGCAAAATAAAGTAACAACGTTACAACACGAGTTACAAAATAAGACGTTTTCATTTCCTGGATGGAGAATGGTATAAAGACGCTCGCTGTTCTGTTGTGTTATTGCACTGTTAGTAACTTGTGGAGCCTCCGTTCTTCGTAAATACCTACAAAATCTCTTCGGAATTAGTTTTGGTTAGTTTTGTAGTTCTTGCAGTGAAATTGTCGCCCTCTCTTTCCGTATCGCTCTTTTCAGCTCGCATACGGCCTCAGAATGGCTCCCAATGCGATAAACACACACCTCAAATGTTTTCCATTGAGTTACAATCCAGGCTACGTGCAGACAACTGCAAGATATCAATATGTTTATCTTCAAACCAATTTTTGTGGCAGAAACAAGCACAGATGAGTTATCTTCTTGAAACATTATACCTTCGTTCTCTAGGTCTTCATACATTCTAATCATTTCTGTCTCTAGCATTTCAGTGTACATATGAGAGTTACTTCAAGTACTCAGTAAAGCAATGCGTGGCTCACCTAACGCACAGAAGGCTGCCGAAATTATAACACTTCCATCGCCAAAATTTCTGCTCGTTCTTGTCTGTTACTCTATTCTCAGATCATGCCAGTAATATTGAAGTCCAAAAGGACCATCTAAACAGGACTACTTCTCATCACTGAAGATCACTTTGTCCCCTACAGAGAAGATAATAGCGAACATCCACTTTTTATAACGCTATTTATTTATTTAAATAGTGCCCTTGCCGGTTTCCAACCGGCAGGTACCTCATCACACGGCTTGTTCATCTTAAGATATATTTTACATTCGCTTTCACTTTTCGTTGTCCCAAATGATGGAATTTTCTTGGAGTAATGCTGCTCTACAACCAAAACAAGATGTGAGACAATGTCTAACTGTAATTTTCCCCCATAAAGATTGTAAATGATGTAAGCAAATTATTAAAGTGAAGATATTTTGGTTACATTCGTTGAAAAATCAGCGGCATTACGTTCTGGTGCTGACTACTTGTGCTCATGCAGCTGTGAAGACTGTATTAAGCTCTTTCTTTGTATATATGTATCCACATGATCTAACGTACCACTCACACACCAATTAGTTTCACCGCATGGAAGTGTATATACAAAGATGGCGATATCACACTCATAACAATGCCAAAGACTTTCACACTCAGAGATATTTCGATGTATAAGATCCGGGCGGTCGCAGAGGGTGGGCTTACTGGTAGTTGGGAGCTCCAACGTCAGGCGCGTAATGGGGCCCCTTAGAGAAATGGCAGCAAGAGAGGGGAAGAAAACCAATGTGCACTCCGTGTGCATACCGGGGGGAGTCATTCCAGATGTGGAAAGGGTCCTTCCGGATGCCATGAAGGGTACAGGGTGCACCCATCTGCAGGTGGTCGCTCATGTCGGCACCAATGATGTGTGTCGCTATGGATCGGAGGAAATCCTCTCTGGCTTCCGACGGCTATCTGATTTGGTGAAGACTGCCAGTCTCGCTAGCGGGATGAAAGCAGAGCTCACCATCTGCAGCATCGTCGACAGGACTGACTGCGGACCTTTGGTACAGAGCCGAGTGGAGGGTCTGAATCAGAGGCTGAGACGGTTCTGCGACAGTGTGGGCTGCAGATTCCTCGACTTGCGCCATAGGGTGGTGGGGTTTCGGGTTCCGCTGGATAGGTCAGGAGTCCACTACACGCAGCAAGCGGCTACACGGGTAGCAGGGGTTGTGTGGCGTGGACTGGGCGGTTTTTTAGGTTAGATGGCCTCGGGCAAGTACAGAAAGGGCAACAGCCTCAAAGGGTGCGGAGCAAAGTCAGGACATGCGGGGACCAAGCAGCAATCGGTATTGTAATTGTAAACTGTCGAAGCTGCGTTGGTAAAGTACCGGAACTTCAAGCGCTGATAGAAAGCACCGAAGCTGAAATCGTTATAGGTACAGAGAGCTGGCTTAAGCCAGAGATAAATTCTGCCGAAATTTTTACAGAGGTACAGACGGTGTTTAGGAAGGATAGATTGCATGCAACCGGTGGTGGAGTGTTTGTCGCTGTTAGTAGTAGTTTATCCTGTAGTGAAGTAGAAGTGGATAGTTCCTGTGAATTATTATGGGTGGAGGTTACACTCAACAACCGAGCTGGGTTAATAATTGGCTCCTTTTACCGACCTCCCGACTCAGCAGCGATAGTGGCAGAACAACTGAGAGAAAATTTGGAATACATTTCGCATAAATTTCCTCAGCATGTTATAGTCTTAGGTGGAGATTTCAATTTACCAGATATAGACTGGGACACTCAGATGTTTAGGACGGGTGGTAGGGACAGAGCATCGAGTGACGTTATACTGAGTGCACTATCCGAAAATTACCTCGAGCAATTAAACAGAGAACCGACTCGTGGAGATAACATCTTGGACCTACTGATAACAAACAGACCCGAACTTCTCGACTCTGTAAGTGCAGAACAGGGAATCAGTGATCATAAGGCCGTTGTAGCATCCCTGAATATGGAAGTTAATAGGAATATAAAAAAAGGGAGGAAGGTTTATCTGTTTAGCAAGAGTAATAGAAGGCAGATTTCAGACCACCTAACAGATCAAAACGAAAATTTCTGTTCCGAAACTGATAATGTTGAGTGTTTATGGAAAAAGTTCAAGGCAATCGTAAAATGCGTTTTAGACAGGTACGTGCCGAGTAAAACTGTGAGGGACGGGAAAAACCCACCGTGGTACAACAACAAAGTTAGGAAACTATTGCGAAAGCAAAGAGAGCTTCACTCCAAGTTTAAACGCAGCCAAAACCTCTCAGACAAACAGAAGCTAAGCGATGTCAAAGTTAGCGTAAGGAGGGCTATGCGAGAAGCGTTCAGTGAATTCGAAAGTAAAATTCTATGTACAGACTTGACAGAAAATCCTAGGAAGTTCTGGTCTTACGTTAAATCAGTAAGTGGCTCGAAACAGCATATCCAGACACTCCGGGATGATGATGGCATTGAAACAGAGGATGACACGCGTAAAGCTGAAATACTAAACACCTTTTTCCAAAGCTGTTTCACAGAGGAAGACCGCACTGCAGTTCCTTCTCTAAATCCTCGCACAAACGAAAAAATGGCTGACATCGAAATAAGTGTCCAAGGAATAGAAAAGCAACTGGAATCACTCAACAGAGGAAAGTCCACTGGACCTGACGGGATACCAATTCGATTCTACACAGAGTACGCGAAAGAACTTGCCCCCCTTCTAACAGCCGTGTACCGCAAGTCTCTAGAGGAACGGAGGGTTCCAAATGATTGGAAAAGAGCACAGGTAGTCCCAGTCTTCAAGAAGGGTCGTCGAGCAGATGCGCGAAACTATAGACCTATATCTCTGACGTCGATCTGTTGTAGAATTTTAGAACATGTTTTTTGCTCGAGTATCATGTCGTGTTTGGAAACCCAGAATCTACTATGTAGGAATCAACATGGATTCCGGAAACAGCGATCGTGTGAGACCCAACTCGCGTTATTTGTTCATGAGACCCAGAAAATATTAGATACAGGCTCCCAGGTAGATGCTATTTCTCTTGACTTCCGGAAGGCGTTCGATACAGTTCCGCACTGTCGCCTGATAAACAAAGTAAGAGCCTACGGAATATCAGACCAGCTGTGTGGCTGGATTGAAGATTTTTTAGCAAACAGAACACAGCATGTTGTTATCAATGGAGAGACGTCTACAGACGTTAAGGTAACCTCTGGCGTGCCACAGGGAAGTGTTATGGGACCATTGCTTTTCACAATATATATAAATGACCTAGTAGATAGTGTCGGAAGTTCCATGCGGCTTTTCGCGGATGATGCTGTAGTATACAGAGAAGTTGCAGCATTAGAAAATTGTAGCGAAATGCAGGAAGATCTGCAGCGGATAGGCACTTGGTGCAGGGAGTGGCAACTGTCCCTTAACATAGACAAATGTAATGTATTGCGAATTCATAGAAAGAAGGATCCTTTATTGTATGATTATATGATAGCGGAACAAACACTGGTAGCAGTTACTTCTGTAAAATATCTGGGAGTATGCGAGCGGAACGATTTGAAGTGGAATGATCATATAAAATTAATTGTTGGTAAGGCGGGTACCAGGTTGAGATTCATTGGGAGAGTGCTTAGAAAATGTAGTCCATCAACAAAGGAGGTGGCTTACAAAACACTCGTTCGACCTATACTTGAGTATTGCTCATCAGTGTGGGATCCGTACCAGATCGGGTTGACGGAGGAGATAGAGAAGATCCAAAGAAGAGCGGCGCGTTTCGTCACAGGGTTATTTGGTAACCGTGATAGCGTTACGGAGATGTTTAATAAACTCAAGTGGCAGACTCTGCAAGAGAGGCGCTCTGCATCGCGGTGTAGCTTGCTCGCCAGGTTTCGAGAGGGTGCGTTTCTGGATGAGGTATCGAGTATATTGCTTCCCCCTACTTATACCTCCCGAGGAGATCACGAATGTAAAATTAGAGAGATTAGAGCGCGCACGGAGGCTTTCCGACAGTCGTTCTTCCCGCGAACCATACGCGACTGGAACAGGAAAGGGAGGTAATGACAGTGGCACGTAAAGTGCCCTCCGCCACACACCGTTGGGTGGCTTGCGGAGTATGAATGTAGATGTAGATGTAGATGTATACATAGACGTGACAGTAGAAATTTACAAATTACTGACGTTCCATTGCTCACTATTTATATTAAAAGAGAAGTAATTAAAATTAAGATGAACCAATGTAGCAGCCAGTTTTTTTAAAATGTTACTGTAGTGATACTATGTAAATATTACGGTATACATTGGAAGAAAAGTAAATGATGACGCACAGCTGTACATAAATAAATATTAAACTGCCATAATATTCACATACTATGGCAATTGTTGCAATATTTATTTGTGTACATCCACCCCTTATCATTTGCTTTGCTTGCAACACATACCATAATATTTATATGATACCACTACAGTAACACTTCTTAACGAACTGGCTGCTTCATTTGTTTATCTTAATTTTAATCACTTCTCTTTTGATATAAACAGTAAGTAATAGATTGTAAGTAACCTGTAAATTTATACTGTCACATCTATGTAAATTCGAAATATCTCTGAGAGTGAAAGTCTTGGGCATAGGTACGGTTGTGATATCACCACATTTGTATACATACTTCCATGTGGTGAAACTTCGTGATGAGAGAGCGGTACTTTAGATTATGTAGGTACATGTACAGCGTGTCCCTTTCATCTTCCTCACACGAAATAATTTTTCTCTGATGCGTTAAATGAAAAATTGTTCAGTGTTTTTCGACATCATTGGGTGGTTCTTGTTGAGAGTATATTTTTTTGCGTCCAAATAGATGCAGGAGATACGGGGTAGAGCTTAAATTTTTTTAAAGGAACCATGTACATTTTATTCAAGAATACACTTACCCTCAGCAAGAGATATTAAAAAAATGTATCACACTGTATCATATTTGTCAATAAAACGTAGATGTGCAAACGATAAAGAGCACACAGGTGCCGAAGAATCCAAGCAGTTTACTGCCTTGATTGAACACATCATGTAACCAGTGTAGTGCTGTAGTAAAGGTGTGCGTTTTGTTCATTATTTCCAACTCATCTAAACATAGGTACTCCTCTCCCACCCACCACCCCTCCCTGCGTGCATCACATTTGTTGTTGCTTTAGCTTACAGTACAATTCATATCAGTATAGTCGTGTCACAGAGTAACTTTGCAATTGCGTGGCGGTAGTACACATTGTCAATTCAGTTTTTGCTGTGTAATGGTGTATGATGTACGCGTATGACGATAAGTCAGAAATGCTGCTGATCTACGAAGAAAGCACGTTGACAGTAAATAATTTAGTAGCTTGCATTGTTACATTCAGTACTGTTAGAGAACATTATGATTATTATGTTATTATATCAATCTTGTGCTCAGCTGTACATACCTGTAATGTAATTTGCTGTAGGTGGACGAAATTCTATTCCGGGATAACTGCTGTACAGCAACCGATTCCCTGACAAGCCATCGGCTTCCAGCTAGATGTCTGGTCGTCTCATCTCTCGTCTACGTGAAATGGGAAGTTTAAATGCAAGACGTAGAAATCGTTGTAGAACACGAACGGACGAAACTTCTGAGGTCACTATGCTCTCTGCCGTAGCTGTGAATCCTGAAATCAGCACACGACGAATTTAACACGAGATTGGTGTCACGAAAACAAGTGCACATAGCAAGGGCCACAAATTCCATGTTTATCACGTTCATTTACGCCAACAACTTCACGGAAATGACTTCAACAATAGGGTTCCATTTTGTCAGTGGGCTCAGCAACAAAGTGCGACTAATCCTAGTTTCTTTTAAGATGTTCTTTTTATCGACCGTACCGTCAGTGCGAGAAATATTCATTGTTGGTCCCTCAGCAAT
The DNA here is from genome assembly GCF_023898315.1 of Schistocerca nitens. NCBI lineage: Eukaryota > Metazoa > Arthropoda > Insecta > Orthoptera > Acrididae > Schistocerca > Schistocerca nitens. Next base: position 1,222,388,224 of record NC_064614.1, read on the forward strand.
CCCCAATGGCTCCATGGAACGTTAATGTCTAGTGTGGAATTATCAGATCTTTACTTGTAAATGGCAACCAAAATGGCACACAGTATGCCCGATTTTTAAGTCGCACTCTTCCTGTTCTCTTCGATGCCGTACCTCTGAATCAAAGGATGGTCATGTGGTATCAGCATGATGGAAGCCCTGCACATAACGCGTTAGGAGCACGACGAATTCTTGACCGTAAAGACCCTGGTAGGTACACTGGACGTGTTGGGCCATTTAGTTTGCCTGAGCGATCTCCTGATCTTACGCCGCAGGATACCTTTCCTGTAGGGCGCAGACAAGGTTGCTGTCTACCAAAATGCTCCAACAACACCAGAGAACACGCAGCAACGCATTATTGATGCTTATACAGCCATCACAGAGCAAGTAGTAGCAGAATGTCAGGCGTCCTTCATCCACAGATTAACCGTATGAATGAATGGCAGTGGTGACCATTTTAGGCATGCATGTAAACGCTCTGTTTTTCATGTAGTGGTAGCATGACAATAAAAGTTCCTACAAAGGATCATGTTTCTTGTGCATTGTCATAAGTACTCTAATACGGTACTGTACAATAACAAGGTCCAATTATTGTATAGTGCAGCCCCGTTGTATTCTATGTTTATTGCTAGCTTGTAAAAAGTTCAAACGCGCCTTGAAGAGTTTAAATGATTTAGTTGATGAAATGGACTGAAGAGATATTTAAATTACAGACGTTATCTATTATTTATCATTTCCATAGCTACTAATGGTACAATGTGATACATTTTTGAATGGCTCTTAGAGAGTGTGAGTGAATTCTAGAATAAAATGCACATGGTTACATTTAAAAAATTTAACGTCTACCTCGTATGTCCTATCGTATGTCCTATAACTGTGGTGATACATAAAACACATACCTTAGCAAGAAGTAGCCAATGATGTTAAAAAACAGGTCGAAACCAGTTTTCCTTTAACGCGTCAGAAAAATAATTATATTAAGTGATCAAGATAAATGGGACACCATGTATATAAAGAAAGTACTTCATACATTTCTTCGCTGCTACAGGAACGCAAGCAGTCGGCTTTAGTTGTAGGACACCTCTGCCCCAAGGAAATTTCTTCATCTGGTGGAACAAAAAGAGAAAGCAAATGTAAAGTGTATCTTAAGATGAACAAGCCGTCCGATGTGTAACCTGTCGGTTCGAATTTGGCAACTGCGCTAATTAAATAAACAGCATAGTAAAAAGTGACTCGTTGCTGATATCGTCTATGTAAGAGTCAGCCTACATTTTGTACACAGCCACGGGCTCAGAATGTCAGTTTTCGACAAAACAACATCATTTTATCGCATTCTGAAGTCCATGACCTATCTTTTTCAGCAAACTCCACTTTAGCATGCTTATTTTTGGATTATAGATCCGGTTTCTGCAGTCGTTTCTTGAATACATTGTGTTTGTCATTTCATAAACTGTGTCGTATACGTCTGTCAGTTACTATCAGTAAGCCAGGAACAAGTTGAGAAGAATAACGGATTGTAGCCCTTGCTTGGCGCAAAAGTAACCGGTTCGGTGCCTCAGATCATTTTCCACTTTTCCCATCTTTTCCGTTGTCTCCATATCCTGCTCCCAATCTAACGAAATTAACAATGACTGTACTTGAACGGTTCATCTTCTCGGCGATTTGACGATTAGAGAGTCCCATTTCCTTGAACGCACAGATTTTTGCTTTTTCATCACATGATTACTGTTTCCCCCGTTGCTTTGCCACAACTGTGGTTTATATACGTAACACGCACTGTTACGAATGGTATCTGTTTCTTATCTGCGGTAAAGGCACACATGTACACACTAACATTGCACAGAGCCCATTGCCTCTATACCAAGTTCCATCTTCTACCACATGAATCATTGATGTTTTGCTATAGACTGTGCTATGGACACCAAATACGATACCATTTGACCGCATTTGTCGGTAAACTGGAGCTCATACAATTGCACATACACTGTGCACAGCTATTCCAACTGACAATGTTAATTTTCCTACAAATGTCCTTGACTTTATACAGGTTTCCACTGTTGTATATAGATAGTTCTGTTTTCTTTTTCCATTTGTTAATCACGTTTCCATGTTGGATTTCTGCGTTTCAGTTTTGCATCCCTTTTCTCGTCTGATAAAGAAAATGTATGAGTGTCTATATGCGGTACGTCATCGTACTTTGGTTCTTGGGGGAGGGATTCTTTGCGTGGTAGTGGCAGTTTGTCCAACTTTTATGTAGAAACAAAGTAGATTGTACTGCGCCAAAGACACGTAAGGGGAGACAGGAGAGCGACTATTGTATTAGTTGATACATTCAGCCGGAACGTATTTTCTCTGACCATCTCGGCTACCACCTAGAGATCTCTGCCCGAAAGCCTGCAAGAGCACTGTTCTCAGGGACTTCGGGAATTGGGATCATTTGCTCTGGGCGTCTCTTAAGAGGGAAGGTTAGGAAGCTGGAATGTTTGAGGGTTAGGATTTGGTTGTGGCTGAAATGCTGATACATTTTTTTTGGAGGTATTAACATGGTAAATCATACCGGAACATCTGTTTCAGCTGGAGAGTATGACGGTGCCTGTTAATATCTCATTAATTAACGCGATTCTTTGTCCCACCGGTACTTAGTGATGGCAGAGCGTAGCGATGGGAGAGTGCTTTGTTCAACAATTCATGTCCTGTTTCACCTAGTGTAAATCTCAAAGTTTGAACGCGCTGTTTGAATGTTATCGCTTGTCGTGTTAGAATGATTTTCCCGTGTGTTCATTTTACATTAAATTCGTGAGTTCGGTATTTCTTCGTGTTGGGAATCTGAATTAGACCACGTGCCTTTCTATCACCTGACAGCCTTGAGCTCAACGTTACTATTCATTCAAGCGTGCTGTTTAATGGAATTTCTAATCAAATCAGAATTCGCTTTCGTCCTATATATATATATATATATATATATATATATATATATATATATATATATATATATATATATATATATATATATATATATCAGAGGTGGAAGATTTTCTACGCAATCTACGGACCACGTGGTTCATCAGTAAAGCTAACGTTTCTGTGGCCCATCGTGTTTCTGTCTGGTGAAGAAATTATCTTTATGTTGTTTTCTTTCTGTGCATCTTGCAATATCCCTCGCTGTGGTCACCAGTATTTTATTTTGCTAAAAGCTCGCCTTGATGCAGCTTGATACAAGTGAAGTAGCATATACGTATATACTTCTCATTGTGTTTCACCCAGTTTTTAGTATGACAATCTCTCATGGTTACCCTACGAGTCTATCGCATTTGTTTATAAAATTTCACTATTTTTAGAAATATAAGAGTAATGGTATTGCAACCGAAGTGCCTCGGACACCTTCGGGTCGCGTCGCGCCTGGGAGACGAAGTCCTTCGGCTGTTTCAGGTGTTCTTCAGAGCCGCACATGTATCTCTGTTTCGGGCGGAGATGTCGTACCCTATATCGGAAGTGGATAGAAAAGTTACCGTACAATCAAGAAAGCTATGTCGAGTGTCGTAAAAGATAGCGTAAAATGCGTGAATATTTAAATAATAACGAAACAGGAAACATTAGTGAGAAGTGTCGTCTACCATCATTGTCAGTACTACAGATATTGCCCTCTGTAGGTACAGAGACTAACCTGGGCAATTGGCGTCCCATAAAAAACACTCACAGGTTCAAGTTAAGAGCGTAGAAGCCTCCGCCGAAGAAGAACCCAATGTGTCGTGGGATGAACGTGCGTGTGCGTGTAGCTAAGACTAATCCATCCGAGACCTTCCCCATGTCTTCAGAAACAGTTACTGAAATACTTACTGTGTCATACATACGTTATCAAGCACTCATGTAGTGATCTTTATTGTTTGTAATTGATGTTTTCATGCGATTTAATTCATGAAACAAATGTTAAAAGGCTACTACACTGTGTTTGTAATGTTGTTTGTGCAACCTGTCTAACTTTTAGTTTATCTCCATCAGAGTTATCTGATTTAATTAATTGGTTTTTTATTATTCCACTTGATGTTCATACGAAGGTTTTAGCCTGAATCTAATTTAATGTTAATCAGGGGGATAATATTCCAGCAAGTCAGTGCAAACATAGTTGATTTAACTATTAATCAGTTCATAAATTAATTGATTGAGGATTACTCCATGCAAGCGAGCATTTGGTTCGCTTTCGATTTGATCATACGAAAAGCATGTGTATTTTATGGATGATCAGGTTGCATGCATTAGTCACATAAGTTCCAGTAGTAGAAGCAGGTATAGAAAATCTAGATGTATGTTGTACAATTAAGGCTTTATTATATTTGTGCTGTTATAGTAATAGTGTGTACAGTTATTGTAGCACTAACTGCATCAGATGATAAAGACAATTTCAAAATTAGTTAAAACATTGAAATAACGTTAATTTATGACTGTTTTTCTGTCATAGTAATGGAATAAATACCTACCTGACTGTGAATCAAAAAATCCCATTGCATAACTACATGTAGATCAGTATATTGGAACCATCTAAATGCTAGAGCGATAAAAGCAGAAACACGGTTAAGGAAAAATAATATTATGGACAATGTAAACTTAGTTCATTATTTAGAATAGAAGAAAAACAAAAATAAAGATTACAATAATTATTCACATAACTAATTCGATGTGTAATAGTCCACTGTTGTTTTCAAATGGTTCGAATGGCTCTGAGCACTATGGGACTTAACTTCTGAGGTCATCAGTCCCCTAGAACTTAGAACTACTTAAACCTAACTACCCTAAGGACATCACACACACCCATGCCCGAGGCAGGATTCGAACCTGCGACCGTAGCGGTCGCGCGGTTCCAGATTGTAGCGCCTAGAACCGCTCGGCCACCCCGGCCGGCCTGTTGTTATCAATTAAGTGGAGAAGAATTAATGACTAAATAAATAAAAATAATAATAATTTTTACCTCGCCAAACTGCAACGCTAGTTCGTATTTTGTAGCACCAAAGCTACGAATCATAGTTGTTCGTACCTATTATTGGCAACGAGAGTGTCACAGTTTTGCAGCCCCCACTATGTATCCTGAGCAGGGATCTCTCCACTGTGGTGTTCGGATCGAAGAATCTTGCTGACAAGGGACCTCGTGTACCTGTCTTCACCAATTTCGTCCAGATTTATTTTACATCCAAGGTTGTTGTGACGAATGGCAGCTAGTTCTAAATGTGGAAAAATGCAACTTAATGCGAATGAGTAGGAAGAACGAACCTGTAATATTCGGACACTGGTGTACTGCTTGATACAGTCAAGTCGTTTGAATATCTGGTTGTAACGTGGCAAAGCGATATAAAATGGAACGAGGATGTGAGAACTCTGGTAGGGAGGGCGAATGGTCGACTTCGATATATCGGAGTGGTTCACCGTTGTCAAGGAGACCGCATATAGGACGCTAGTGCGACTTATTCTTGAGTACTGCTCGAGTGTTTGGGATCCGTACCAGATCGGATTGAAGGAAGATAGCGAAGCAGTTGAGAGGCGGGCTGTTAAGATTTTTTACCGGTTGGATCGAACAACAAGTGTTACGGAGATGCTTCGGGAGCGTAACTGGGAATACGTGGAGGGAGGGCGACGTTCTATTCGATAAACACTATTATTAAAATTTAGAGAACTGGCTTTTGGAGGTGACTGTCCTATTATTGTACTGCCCTCAACATACACTGCGCGTAAGGACGACGAAGATGAGCTGCGAGATATTGAGGCTCATACGGAAGCTCGTAGACGGTCGTTTTTCCCTCGCTCTGTTTGCGAGTGGAACGGGAAAGGAAAGTAGTGGTATAGGGCACCCTCCATCACGTGTCGTACGGGGGCTTGCCGAGTATCTACGTAGATGTAGACGTAGGTGTAGAAAGGAAAGTGACAGAAGTGGAAGTTCGAGATGGCCAAGCGTTTGGAAAAAATAGCGTTTTTGGTGGGGTGCGGGGAGGCATGAGCAACTTGCGTTATGCTAGCGCCAATGGAACGGTTAGCCCAGTGGAAAGGATGCGAGGATGGTGATGTCGACTCACTATCCGTTCTTTCTTCATTTTTAGATGTTACGTTATTTACACTGCAATAAACCGAAATAGTACTCACTACATTGTATTTATTAATATTTTCACGAAAAAGGCATGAAAAGGAAAATTTGGGATTGCAGATAAATTTCCAACTAAGAATTGTATTTGTAGCCTCCACGAGAACTCTACAAATAACAAGAGACTGTAGCTCAACTGTACAGGATTCCATATTTCGTTTTGACCTTCGAGCAGCTCTCAGCACTTAATGCAGCCCTGCGATGTCTGTTTTTATCGCCAGCAAATGTATTTGATCAAAAAGCTTCAAACCTCCACTTACCTGTTCGAGAGAGAAAAAGAAATCACATCCTGAGAAGAACGCATCAAAATACACTATGTGATCAAAAGTATGCGAACACCCACAAAAACATATGTTTTTCTAATTAGGTGCATTGTGCTGCCATCTACTGTCAGGTACTCCATATCAGCGACCTCAGTAGTCATTAGACATCGTGAGAGAGCAGAAAGGGGCGCTCTGCGGAACTCACGGACTTCGAACGTGGTCAGGTGACTGGGTGTCACTTGTGTCATACGTCTGTACACGAGATTTGAACACTTTTAAACATCCCTAGGTCCACCCTTTCTGATGTGATAGTGAAGTGGAAACCTGAAGGGATACGTATTGCACAAAAGCGTACAACCCGACCTCGTCTGTTGACTGACAGAGACCGCCCACAGTTAAAGAGGGCGTAATGTCTAATACGCACACATCTATCCAGACCATCACACAGGGAATACGAAACTGCATCAGGATCCACTGCAAGTACTATGACAGTTAGGCGGGAAGTGAAAAAACTTGGATTTTATGGTCTAGCGTTTGCTCATAATCCACACATCATGCCAAACGACGCCTTTCTTGGTGTAAGGAGAGTAAACATTGGACGACTGAACAGTGGAAAAACGTTGTGTGGAGTGACGAATCATGGTACAGAATGTGGAGATCCGATGGCAGAGTATGGGTACTACCAACAGTAAAATTTGGAGGCGGTGGTGTTATGGTGTGGTTGTTTTTCATGGATGGGGCTTGCATCCCTTATTGTTTTGCGTGGCACTACCACACCACAGGCCTACATTGATGTTTTAAGCACCTTCTTGCTTCCCACTGTTTAAGAGGAATTTGGGGATGGCTATTCCATCTTTCAACACGATCGAGCACCTGTTCATAATGCTCGGCCTGCGGTGGAGTGGTTACACGACAGTAACATTTCTGTAATGGAGCGGCCTGCACAGAGTCCTAACCTGAATCCTACAGCACACCTTTGGGATGTTTTGGAACGCCAATTTCGTGCCAGGCCTCGCCGACCGACATCGATACCTACTCCTCAGTGGAGCACTCCGTGAAGAATCGGCTGTCATTCCCCAAGAAACCTTCCAGCACCTGATTGAAAGTATGCCTGCGAGAGTGGAAGCTATCATCAAGGCTAAGAGTGGGCCAACAGCATATTGAATTCCAGCATTACAGATGGCGGGCACCACGAACTTCTAAGTCACTTTCAGCCAGTTGTCCGAATACTTTTGATCACATACAATACATTCCATTGTACATCACCCCCTGCCCTAGTCAATATTTGGTGAAATGACAGGTTACGTGTGCGTTCTGCCAAATTGCGCGATGAGAGAGGACCTTTTATGAATGTCAACGAAGTTTGTGCAGAAACTTTAAAACGACGATGTAATAGTAAAAATATGGTGTTTGTAGTATGTGGAAGATGCTGACAAAATTATTGCTTCCTCCGTTTTTTCGATGAATATCGCCCCAGCGCATGTAAGTCATCAAGTGTAAAACAATAAAAGTGTCTTGTTTCCCATACTAAACTCTCGTGTGTGCTTTAAAATCCCTTCCAGAAAATTTATTTGCAATTCAAAATTTTTTCCTTCGTCTTTCCTTTTCATGTCTTTACAAAAATATGTGTAACTATAACATACTGAGCGTTATTCAAGTTTATTTGCAGTGTACGCAAGGTAGAGACTGTGAAAGACGGAAAGTTCTGAGGGCTTGACTCCTTTCATATTAATTACGGTTATGACGTTTGAAAAAAGTTGGTTGGCTTTGATTGCATGCTGCTTTCCTAAATATCTAGTTGCATTGGATCCTTCTGTTGACTAAAAAATTTCTGGTTTGTGGTGTTGCTGCCATGTGGGGAGAGACATGCTGCTCTGTCAGTTACCGCCTTAATGGACCTGAATTCTGGGAAGTCGAATGTACCTGGCCCCAGGAGCCATGGGTGGAGTGCGCAGGTTGGTGGTCACTTTCACGTCATGGGAGAGGGCTGCGCAGGGACGCCGCACGAAGCGGAGTCCCGAAACAATAAGCAATGTCCTACTGTCAACGCGGTGTGGAGCGTTATTCCAAACGCTAACTGGAGTCCTTTTCTACACCTTGAGCCCCTATCGCATGACGCTCTGGTGCCCTCTAAAATGTTCCCTGTAAGGAGAGAAACTTTTTCGGACTCTGCAGGTACAGTCAGTTCTACAAGAAAGTGTACGCCTTAATGTTAAATGTAACGTCCGCAGCGACATTTCTGGTAGTGGTCTCGAATCTGTTATCAGTTCGCTTTTGCGCAGTGTTTAGATAAACAGTGTGAGAGTTCAGTGTTTTCTTTTGATGATTTGGTCTCGAATATGTAATCAGTTAGCTTTTGCGCAGTGTGTAGACAGACACAAGTGAGAGTTCAATATTTTGTTTTGACGGTTGCAGTTTAAAATGAGTGCAAAATATCTGAAGCGTCACGAGACAGTGTTCCTTGAAAATCATCCAAAGTGATCAAAGCTTTCTTATGGAGATGCTGCCAAAATTATTAGAAAGTCAAAGACATTCGTCGCGAAGTGGGTCACACGATATTTAGAGGTTGGAAACGTGGATGATTTACCGGAAAGAGGGCTAAGGTGCCATGCTATAATCGATTGTGTCTGTGATTGGATTAACTGTTAGGTAATTGTACAAATAGCAATAACATGGATTTCATGTAAACATATATTTATAATAGTGTTCCTTGTGGAATTGACTGTATGTGCAAGACAGTTGGACGAAGTTCTCTTTGTTTAAGTGAACCTTATCTGCTACCCTTGTACAGTGTTTCTCCTCAGAATCTGAGGTAGTCCCACATTGGTGGTTGCCCAGCAGTGTATCACCAGCGCACCTGGTGTCATTTTTTTGGGATTGAGTTCCCACACCAAGCGATTTCCCACGCCCAGTGAAAATAAGCGTTACGGCTGGGCATCAGTAATTTTTGTCGGGAATGATTTTTGCCCCTCTCCGGCAGGAAGAGTGCGTGCTGATTTTTGATCACGCGATCGGCGTGGAGAAATCCTGCGGCACGCAGTTGGTAGTTGGAATTTTTCGAGGTGCTCAATGTGGAGCGCTTTCGAAAGAAATGAATTCTGGGAGAATTTTCGGGAAGTTCGTCTGGGAGCGTGGTGTGAAGATTGGAGGCTTCAGCCAGGGGCGACTGTCATGTCGGAGTCCAACTTCCGAGTCTGAGTATGGGTAGCCAGTTCACGGACTGGGCAACTATGCAGAGCCGAGCACGTAATTTGTTTCTTTGTGGCTTGTGTCACCGAGAAAAAGTTTCGAAATAGTTTTAAATTACGTCAAAAGTTTGTTAAAAATTGCCCTCATTCTCAAATAGTGGATGAACAGTGTCTGGGGCACTTGGTGGACCGTGAGTTATGCTACCTCAAGACTACTACGCAATTAACATAAGGCTATACATCTTAATGAGTATAAAGTATGGCAGCATTCTAAATTTTAAATTCGGTCAGTAATTACGTGAGATGCTGAAAATCAAATTTTTGCTGTCGCTGGATACCGTTGATTGGCGATTACTTAATGCACGGAAAAAAATGGCGCATGTGTTTGCGTAAAATAATATTTTACGTATTTCGTTATCTAGGGAATTACTTACAGCCATTTAGATCGTTGATACAAGGGCGTGAAAGCACGCACAGGACATAATTTTTCGTGATAAGTCAGGGTTGGCAAAGTGTTTACAGAAAAATGGCGTGCCATAGTGGAGTTTACATTGGTACCAGGGTACTGCCTTTAGTCGCTATCTGTATTTTGTATTGTACGACGGAATGGAGAAACAAATTTTTCTGGTAGCTGTACGCAATAAATTATTGTTGTTTCTTCGAGCTTCCCTATTTCATTTTTTCACAGCGTGAAATAGGAGGAGAAACTAATATGAGAAAACTTTAGATTGTCAGATCTACGCCGGTAAAAATGTCTGATAATAACGCGAACTGGAATCTGAAGCAAGTAGCCAAAACTGTCACAAATTCGTGAGTGGTTCGGGAGTTGCTCATTTTTCTCAGATTTAGTAGAAATCAGCAATGAAAATGTGCTCCGTATTCTATGTGCTTCGTGTAAGAATTTAGAATCAACGTGCACATAAAAAGAAAATAAAAGACTATATCATCTACATTCTCAGAAAATCTGCAATACGTTAATGAGACTAACTGAACACAATCTCGATCATGTTCAGCGTACAGCTGACACTAATGTTAATGATTAATAAAAACCACCCCAACTGTATTATTACACGTTTGTTGTGTTATGTCCCATTCCGTTCTTTGAACATCTTCATGTTGCCGAGTTGTGCTACATTACCTACGACAACCAGGCCATTTAGCAGAAGTCGGCAACTTTAAGATGTTGAAAGAACTGAACCTGATATAACACAATAAATAGATAATGATACAATTGATGTGGCCTTTATTAATCATTCATAAATAACTGAAGATCTAGATATCGTGTAATGTGATGGATGCGACCATGAATTTCATTCTCATGTAGCAATGGTTGGAAGTTCAAGTACTAAAGTCATGAAGGAATTAATTAATGTAGCATGAAAGTCTACTAAATTAGCAAAGCGAACAATAAGAACTCGCTTCAAAGAACTGCTTGCATCGACTATTTGCTACTTAAAGTATTCAGCTGGCGTAATGCATTAATAAAAGAAATGTTCAAATGTGTGTGAAATCCAATGGGACTTAACCGCTAAGGTCATCAGTCCCTAAGCTTACACACTACTTAACCTAAGTTATCCTAAGGACAAACACACACACCCATGCCCGAAGGAGGACTCGAACCTCCGCCGGGACTAGCCGCACAGTCCGTAATAGATTAATATTTTCATCAGCATAACGTTTCTTTTTTAGTGCATTTTGACCGCTACAGTTGCCTTACCTAACTTACGGGCAGGGGCACTTACACTCGAAAGCAAGTGCACCCAACTGCTAATTAAACGTAAATATGCAATTCGGGAAATGTGTAGCTAAATGAAGCACAATTCTGCACGCAAAACACAATCTATAAAAATGTTATACTGACAAAGCTATAAATGCGTTACGCTAACTGAAGAAGGGTAGAAGCTCGATACTGTAGTCTCACCATCTCATTTGCGACACTCGTTGTCCTAACAGCAGACCAAATGTATGTACTACTCATTTTAGCACGATTTATTATTGGTGGAATGATTCCGGGTGTTCTGGCGACTTGCTGTTTCCATTTTATGTAAAACATTTCCGCAATCAACCTAGCTTTCTTCTTCAGGTCCTGAGAGTTTTTCTGTTGCGTGTACTCACTGACTGGATTCCCCTTACACATGCACACACACACACACACACACACACACACACACACAAAGCAGTAGCTGACGCTCCTGCTATCACTAAAACAAAACGAAAGGCGATCACATCCCACAATAGTAAGACGAAGAACACGAGATGGAGAAATGGCAGTTGACTAACGCAACATAAAAAATTAAATACAATGGTGTCCGAAATTAAAGCAACAAACGGAAATTATGTAAGGTAGCGTTTATTTTGCGACAAATGCCACAAAACAGTATAAACACGGGACAGTAAAGTAGAAACAATGTAAAGAATACAGAACGTAATCAACTGCAACTTGCATAACGGTAGACAAAAATGTTCTTCGTTTTTTCCAACTTAACGGATTTACACACACATGCCGACAACTGGTTAATGTGTTCAGCATGGGGTGTGACCACCTCTGGCAGCAATATAGGCCTGACAACGATGGTGTATGTTATGAATGATGTCATCAGTCTCATGTTGAAGCGATAGTGCACACTCTTCCTGCAGATACCTTGGAGAGTGTTTGGTGAATGCTGACGTGATGCAACCCGTGTCCCTAGCGCATCCCAGACATGCGAGCAGGCCACGCCATGCGTGCAATATCTTCCATTTACAATAAAACATTAACCCCCCTCGCTGTAGGAGATTGAGTTTTATCGTCCGTCAATACGAAGTCTGGGACCACAGCACCCCTCAACAACCGCACATGAGGTCCCAAGATCCCCTCACGGTACCTGACACCAGTTAAACCTTGCCGATTCACCTGTACAGTTTCATGTAGAGGCGTTCGAGTGGTCAACATAACCCTTGCCCACACCATCAGACATACTCCTCGATATGCTCTCTTTCCACAGTATTTGGATTCCGAAATCGTGTTCCACGTACCCTCCAGATACGAATCCGTCGAGAATTGCTCTCCAGACCAAATCGGGACACCTGTGAAAAGAAGATTGGCCCACTGTTCAACCGTGTAAGTAGGCTGTTTATGTTTTCTTATTGGCAACGTTACGTAGCGCTCTGTATGAAAATCACTGGCTGTGCTGTGTGCAGTCTGTGGCTAGTTTGCATTGTTGTCTGCCATTGTAGTGTTGGGCAGCGGCAGCTGGATGTTAACAGCGCGTAGCGTTGCGCAGTTGGAGGTGAGCCGCCAGCAGTGGTGGATGTGGGGAGAGAAATGGCGGAGTTTCGATATTTGTAAGAATGGATGTTATGAACTCCTATATATGAGTTTTCAACACTATTAAAGTAAATACATTGTTTGTTCTCTATTAAAATCTTTCATTTGCTAACTATGCCTGTCAGTAGTTAGTGCCTTCTGTAGTTTGAATCTTTTATTTAGCTAGCAGTAGTGGCGCTCGCTGTATTGCAGTAGTTCGAGTAACGAAGATTTTTGTGAGGTAAGTGATTTGTGAAAGGTATAGGTTAATGTTAGTCAGGGCCATTCTTTTGTAGGGATTATTGAAAGTCAGATTGCGTTGCGCTAAAAATATTGTGTGTCAGTTTAAGCACAGTCTTGTATAATTTTTATAAGGGGAAGTTTCATATGTCGACCCTTAGCCGAGGATACCTCACTGGAATCTTCTGATTTTTTCTTGTAGTTTGTGTAATTGGTGTAGCTATTGTTTACTGCTAGCGCGTAATCATAGAGAGAATTTCCTTTGTAGTTGTAGTTTTTCATTGTTGTACAGTAAAACAGTTGTGGCATGCATGTAGATTTGCACCAAGTATTTCGCAGCTGCAGTTAACTAGATATTATTTTCAGTGCTATGTTAATGTGTTCTCTTATTTTTGCTCTTCAAATTGTGCTTTTCTGTGTTATCGTGTGAAATATTGTGACAATAATGGCGTGTGAAAAACGTAACACTAGGCTACAAAGTAAACTGAGAAATAATAGTGACGACGAGTGTAGCTTATCAGCACCACTGTGTAATGAATTAACAGACATTCAAACTGGTAATTTGGTAATTGTGCATAGGGAAATGGAGCGGGCGGCAAATAATGGCGTAGACAGTGGAACAAATAGTGAACAGGGAAGCATTATCGATCGATCGGTCGGCAACAGCTCGCCTCAGGAATCCGAAATGACAGAACACAATATTGCAAATACTGTAGACTCAGGTTTTGGGTCGCCACCGTTTTCTCAAATAAGTCAAGACACATTTTCTGCTCGTCAAAATGTAAATGTTGCCGGTACAAATGCACCGCCGAAAAGCATAGAGGAACAGATTCCAGACACTAATACATTATTATTGCAATTAATGCAGCAAATGAAACAAAATCAGAGACAAACACAGGAACAGTTAGACACAATGGAACAAAATCTTCAAAAGTTGGACACAATGGAACAACACCAGAGACAAACACAGCAACAGCTTCAAAAGTTAGACTCATTGGAACAAACTCTTGAACAAACACGTGAAGATTTAACTACTGAGTTACATAACATTGAATCGAAATGTCAAAAAGCCTGTAATGACGTAAAAACACAAATTTGTGAGCATTTTCAACCTATTTTTTCGCGGCATGAAAATGCATTACAGAATCACGAAGCAGCCATAAAAGAACTGCAAATTATTGTTCATGAAAATCATGAGACCTTGCAAGCTAAAATTGACTCAGTTGCATCTACCGATACGGTTACGCAACTTGCAAAAACTCAGGAAATCTTAAAGGACACAGTAGATACGATTTCAACACAAATGGACACTCTGAAACTTGGTTCAGAAAAACATACAGAGGAAATAATTTCACTATCGGATAAAGTAGCCGAACTTTCAGATCAGTTCACTAACTTACCTACAAAGGTAGATGATGATCTGAATGACACAACACCTGTAGCCTTCACTGACACTGAACAGTATGAAGAAATTAGAAAATTCAAACAAAATCAAAATCAAATCAATACACAGTACAAAAGAGAAATCCGGGACGTGCAAGATCAGTTGGCACAAGTAATTCTGGCAACGACATTCATCCACAAGGATGGCTCCATCAATTCTCTCATTGTTTTCCTCCCAACTGGTCGTTAGAACACAGATTAGAATTTATGTGTGGCTGTTTAGAGAATGAACCAGCTGTAAGAATGCGATCGGTCATTCACGATTGTCACAGTGAAGGAGATTTTTATCATGCCTTCCTCTCAGCATATTGGTCTCAAGCTACACAAGACCGAGTAAAACATAGCATCATAATGATGAAACATTTCGAACAATCTGAATTTTCCAGTCTTGTGAAATATTTTGAAGACATGTTGCACAAGAATCAGTACCTGTCAATCCCATACAGCCCCTCAGAACTCATCCGCATTTGCTTAATCAAATTACCTGAACATTTACGAAATATTATTTTAGCAGGACGTTGCAAAGACGACATTGAAGCTTTTCAGGGACTCTTACAAGAATTAGAAATTGACACTGACAATCACGGAACGCGAAAACAGGAACACAACAATTACAGGTCACATCTGTCGCAATTCCGCGATGAAAGAAATAATAACTGGACACGACAAAGCTATTCTCACAACACAAATCGTGACCAAAATAGACACCACCGGTATGATAACCACTGGCAGAGTAATAGTTACAGAGAAAGTTCGCATTTCCGTAGTAATGAATCTGACAGAGACAATCATAGAAACAGACAATATGGTAACCAGAACTATTATTATCAAGGGAGACAGAATAATTTCAGACGCAACAGTTCAGCGCGCAGTTATGATTCAGGGAGAAATTCTCCACCTCGTGACCGACAAGAAAGAAACTGTGGGATCTACCGACATGACGACAGACGATATAATCATAACGACAGACCTGAATTTTATCAGAACTGGCGAGCTTCAAACAGGGCAGGGCCTTCTCGGCAAGGTGAATTTGTAGAAGTTCGGTCTCCTAATCCCAATAACGGCGCGCGCCAACAAAGAGACAGACAATGACTCGCACCGCAGGCAGCCGCCCGCGTGCGCCAGCTGGCTCAGAAAAAAATAACATAGATGCTAACCTTGAGAAAAATTCCAGTATTCTTGACCGACATATATCACATGATCATTCCATTGAAGCTGGAGCTCTGCATAGTAGTAAGAGTAAAGGCTTGCACCACATTTCACATGTAAAACCGTTTATTGAAAGATTTTTAATTTTGTCTTTGCCATATAACATTTCACTTTACATTACTAGTATGCTTGTCAGACTTAGAATCTGTTAACATGCAACAATGTTTGAAGTTAAATATCCAGTCAAGAACCAAGAGAACTTATTGAAACAGAAATTACGAATGCATTGTTATAGTGAACAGACGTCACAGTGCTATTGTGTGTGCACATTCTTGCTTGTTAGTTGCATGATTACGTAACGACTATAAGGCTTACATACTTAGAACATATACTGGTACTGCTAATGAGATTTTAATGCAACATTTGGGTTTACTTCAAAATACATTATGGATTTAAAGTACTTTATGTGAGATACCAGATGACACAGTGATTAGTTTATGTGACAGCTACACGATTTTATCACGACGCTACTAATGAGTGACAATTTACAATGTTGCTTTTGCGGTGTATCTGTTTTATATCTGCACAGTTTTACTGAATTCTTCTGGAAAGTAAAACATGTTTTAGTAGTAACTTTTGTGGTATAGCTACAATGAGACAGCCTTTTCCGTAGCACAACAATACGTTACAGCACAGTACTTTCTTCATCACGGCAATAAGCGTAATAACTAAGATATCTATACGCAAAGCATTTCACTTTTGTTTATCATGAGGTAAGTACATTGACTTCTGCAGAACTTAGCTTTCGGAGGACGATAACTACGACACTTCCACAGAATTATTTTACAGCAAGACGCACATTTAGCGCTACAGGAGACATATTTGAGTGATTAATTTTGTACTTAAATCATTTATTTTTAAAGATGTTTAAAGTACAATGATACAAAGGTTTTCTGTGATACATTTCATTCCATTGCTGTAATCTGTAACACCTGAGGGTACAATTACATGAATCCTCGGGGGGGGGGGGGGGGTACACGCTTACTTTGTGTACCATGTGTGTGGCAAGCACAAGGAGCCCTAGCTAATATGGTATTTGCTTATACAACTTTACACAACGTTACCATATTTCTCTAACACAGAATTACACAGCTATCTGATTATTTAACAGAGAAACAAAAATTTTTTTGCTACATCAGTGACACATGTTTACGCAATTACACAGCTGGGTAACTTCACATTTATGAAATTGTATTTTGTATGTACTTTGTGAACTCTTTATATTTTTTCAGAATCATTGTGTTACTATGAGAGCTTCGAATGATGTATTTGGTATGGGTCATGATATTTAAAGTACGTTTGAGGTAGATGACACTATTTAAATGAGCAGAGAATTTTTTTTAGGTTTTGACATTATTGCAGAAAGCTACGACGTTTTTGAGAGTTGACTGAGGTGTTATGATGTTATTATTACGATGACTATGTGTATTATGCTGTTGCGGTATGTTTATGATCAATAAGCTGATGCTATATGAGTTATTTGAGTATGCTACGTATCTGTTATGATGAAATATTGAAGAAGTGTCGACGAATAAGGCAAGGAATAATGAGTAGTGGTTAGGGACTCTGGTTTGTAAAACAGGTTGTTGGAAACCAAGAATTGTACTTTAAGAGTTATGAAATGTATGTAAATGCGTGAATGTATTACAATGCCGACGAAAATTTTTTGGACTCTGTTATATCAATAGGATTTTGTTTCTACAGACTTGTAATGCAAATTCTTGACCTGTGAAATATTTTTATATGAGACTGTCACTGTAGCGGAAACTGCTGTCATAAATATTTCCGTAAGAAAGTTAAGTGACCACCTGCACATAATGCGTGGTGGGCACCCAGATGGGCGACAGTCGCCTGGAAAGAAGTCATTAGTGAGTGCCTTTCAGAGGCACAGGTATAAAAAAAAAAAAAAAAGAAAAGAGGCCATCATCCTCGCTATTGACATTCCTTTGTAGAAAGCATCACAAAAAACGACACAGTCGAACTTGAAAACATATGATTATACTGTGGAGCTCTTAATTTATGATATTTACTAAAATGCCTAATGAAACAATGAGAAACATTTCACGGCTATTGTCTTGCTAATTGAGAGAAATGCCATATGGCTTGCTTTATGTATTTATTTACTCATTTTGTTTAATATCTAGTTTCTAGCTGCACTGCAGCATTGGTTAAAATAAAATTTTATAGATGTACTAATATAAATATTTTCTGTCTACAGATCGAGTAAATAATAATTTTTTCAAAAAAATGAGGGAGCACAAAAAGACATTTACCTTCACAGGAACTGCATTCATAATTTTCTTTTGAAGTACTTGGTAATTTATTTTGTAGAATAAGTTGTGGTGCACCACTTTAATGACATAGATATTAAGATGTGAATAGACATTTCCGTTATCTGCATTGTTGTCTTTACTGTAATATTTTTCTGCTTGAGCTCTGTCATGTTTAGATATAATTTATTGCATTTGCTTCTGCTGTTTGCCAGGCATAGTACTACTAAATTTCACTTTACATTACTCTGTTAAGCCAGTTTTACTACTGATTTATTTTTCTTGTTTGCTGCTCATTGCGTAATATTAGTTGTAATATTGCTGCTTGCTTGACCAATTTCAATATTTTGTCATTGCTGTTTGTGTTAATTGTTTTGTACTGCTGCATTGCCTCGTCCCTTAGTTTAGCATCTGAGCTCAGTAGATTTAAGTTAGCTAAAGATGGGGTAGGCCATATGAGAGAACGAGTTGTGATGAATTGGAAGAAATGCATTGAGAAGCTGTAAGAAAATGGTTTGGCCAAAAAAAGTATTTTGAAAGAGAATATGAACCAAAAAAGTAGGGTTTAGGGACAACAGGTTTAGGTAGGATTTTCTTGGAAATAAATAATGAGGTAAGAAATACGTGAACATATAAATACAGAAAGCATGCTTGGATAGGATTTTTTGGTGGAAACAAATGTTGAAATAAGACGAAAGATCTATGGAATGAAGTTTTGGGTTGGACTGCAGTACACTGAAAACAAACCCTGTCCTTTCCTCCTGTGTTATTCTGGTATGTGTTTGTGCACTCTTGTGTATTTGTGTTTTTCCTGTCTTTATGTGTTTATCTGATAAGAGATATGTTGTAGAATTTTTCAAATACTATGTTATTTTCTTTGTAAAGATGTTTAGACATTATTTATTCTGTTTTGTTTTAATGCTCATGTGTGAAGTTGATGTTTCGAAAGTTATTCTGATCTTTTATGTATGTACTCATGTCATAATTCCTGTAACACTGACGTATATGTTATTTCGATTCTTTTGTAAAGCCTGTACTACAAATGTTCTCTGTATTGTTATCTTCTTTAATGATGTATTTTGTACCTTTGTAATTGTATTCTTATGTTATAAAATTGTAAAAGACACCAGGTCATCAAATTAAGTAACTTGTAAGTTCCATTTCACTGCACACGTTTCTGTTGGTCATAGTATATGGACAATATGTGACAAGTAGGGACTGTTAGTGGTTGCACGTGTGTTAATAATTCAGCAAGGGACTGGATAACAGCATTGCTGGTTCTAAGGACAATTAAAAAACTTTGTGAGTGCACAAGTGGTGGTTTATGGACTTGCTATATTGTCTGCAAGACTCTTCGATGGTGACTGTGCACCTGCACATTTGCAACAGATGGCTGCTGGCCGTCTCTACAAGGACTACAGTGGGTCTGCACCTTTGATGACCCACCAATACCATTATTTCTACAAGGACTACAGTGGGTCTGCGTCGTTGCCGACTCACCAGTATCATTATTTCTACAAGGACTGCAGTGGGTCTGCGCCTCTGGTTGCCCACCAATACCGTAATCTCTACCAGGACTACAGTGGGTCTGCTCTGTGATGACCTACCTACCAATACTCTTCAAAATTTCGACTGACTCTGCTGTGGGTTTGCTCTGTTGTGGACCAATACCTGTCTGCATGTCAAGAGTCAGCACTGTCTTTCCGTTGGAAGGACAACACTACTTCTTCAAGATTGCATGGAAATCCACTACTTCCGTGTGCATTTTCTTTTACTGCTCAGACTTTGAGAAAAACACTGCAGTGTTACTGTGATGAATGATCAGGACTGTCTTTATGGACTGTGAGAAAATGTTTGCTTTTGACCAACATTGTATCAAGAAGTGTGTGCATTTGATATCTTTCTTACTGTAATTATGAAAAATTTTTTCAAATCTGTATTGGCCAGTGCCCAAAACAATTTGTAAAATTTTTTTGTGGGGAGCATGGGGGCTATGTAAGTAGGCTGTTTATGTTTTCTTATTGGCAACGTTACATAGCGCTCTGTATGAAAATCACTGGCTGTGCTGTGTGCAGTCTGTGGCTAGTTTGCATTGTTGTCTGCCATTGTAGTGTTGGGCAGCGGCAGCTGGATGTTAACAGCTCGTAGCGTTGCGCAGTTGGAGGTGAGCCGCCAGCAGTGATGGATGTGGGGAGAGAAATGGCGGAGTTTCGATATTTGTAAGAATGGATGTTATGAACTCCTATATATATTATGAGTTTTCAACACTATTAAGGTAAATACATTGTTTGTTCTCTATTAAAATCTTTCATTTGCTAACTATGCCTGTCAGTAGTTAGTGCCTTCTGTAGTTTGAATCTTTTATTTAGCTGGCAGTAGTGGCGCTCGCTGTATTGCAGTAGTTCAAGTAACGAAGATTTTTGTGAGGTAAGTGATTTGTGAAAGGTATAGGTTAATGTTAGTCAGGGCCATTCTTTTGTAGGGGTTATTGAAAGTCAGATTGCGTTGCGCTAAAAATATTGTGTGTCAGTTTAAGCACAGTCATGTATAATTGTTATAAGGGGACGTTTCAACCGTCTAGGTGGCATGTTGACGACTTCACTCTAGACGCTCCCTTTTGTGAAGATGCGTCAGAGGTACACATACAGCAGGCCTCCGAAATAAAGGTCACTCTGGACCTTTTGTATACCGATTGCCTGGATACAACACGTCCAGTGGATGCTGAGAGGTCAGAGGCCAGTTGCCGTGCAGTGCTAAGGCGGTACCCTTGTGCCCTTATAGCCAAATAATGGTCCTTTCTTTCTGATGTCACGCGTGGTCGGCCGTGCCCTGGTCTTAGTGACACAGTTTCTGTCTCTATAAACTGACGCCACATCCGAGAAACAACAGAGCAGTTCACATTAAGCCATTGGACCACATCAGGTTGCGACTGTCCTGCTTCCATTCTTCCTACGGCCATCCACTGCAGAGAGTCTGATAGGCGTCTTCTTTGTGTCATATCGCATCATTTGTGTCTGCAAAGGCAGCAACTGTGGAGGTTGGAATACTCGGCAAACACTACACCCTTTGATTGGTGCCCTGATATCATCGTTGGCGTGGCTGTCCTTGGACCAGAATGCCATATCTGTGCAGAACACGATCGTACGGACATCTGTTGACAGTTTGTATGATCATGTCGTGAATTAGACGTAGGACGGGGAAACAGCGGTTTGTTACTTTAATTTTGGACACCAGTGAATGTTCCCCGTCAGTGAATATGCTGTGTGCGAAAATCTACAACATATTAAATAGAAGAACATTAAATATGAAGTCAGGAATGAAAAAATCGTGAGTAATGGCAATAATTTAATACTAATCATAGTGTTTAGTTAAAGCATGAGAACTGTTCATGATGCTAAGAAACGTAATTGTAAGAAACGACAAATTGTTACAGTGGCTACTGAAGATGCTTTAAAATAAAACGAAACACGTATAGTCTAAATAAATCTTTTATTGCCGTTACAAAAGACGGTTATAGCCTATACAACATGTATAACTGCGACTGCAAGAAAGAAGCTGAAAAACAGAGAAGACAAGTTCTATCAGTTTTTCCATTCTTCTGTACGTAGTTCATGTAATAGTTTTGCAACGATGACTTATTAAATTGATAGTTCGGTAACATCCGCACTTGCCAGCACTTAACTTCTTTTGAAACGGAACTGCTCACATGACTGATATGACTCATTCATCTCTCACACCAGTTGGAATAATTTTCCAGTTGCTAGCTCTTTCACGGATCCCAATAATTATTGGAGAATGTTATCTACTCCAGGCACTTTATTTCGACTTCGGACACTCAGTGCTCACTTAAATTATTTCCTCAGTTTCATATCTCCAATCTCGCCGACATCTACGTCCTCTGATCTTCCGATTACGTTTGTCTTATTACGTTTGTCTTCAAGTTCGTCTCCATGAGTAACCGTTCTATATATTCCATCCACTCAGCTTTCCCTTCTTTGCTTACTAATGGTTTGCATCTGAACTCCAAGTATTTACAGTGCTGCTTGTCTTTTCTCCAAAGGTCCCCTTCATTTTCTTAAAGTCGTCTTCCGTCTTTGCCATATTCACGCACCTCTTTGCCATACTCAAGCATGTTTTTGCATCCTTGCAATTATCTTCTGATCATACCTGCTCAAACATTTTGCCTTTTCAGCCAATCTCACGTTTTTGGACATCTATATTCCTGGACATCTGTATTCCCTTTTTTCTTGTTTCACTTGTTGCATTTTTATGTTTTTTACTTTTGTCAAATAAATGCACTGTCTCTTGTATTATCCAATGATTCCTGCTGGGCCTAGTTTTCTTTTGCTGATTTATCATCCACTGCCTTCACAATTTTATCTCTCAAGACTACCCTTCTGTCGTCTATTGCGTTTCTTTGTCCCTTTTTCAGTCAATAATCGCCTAACGCTCCCTTTAAGACTCTCAACTACTTCTGGTTCTTTTGTCCAGGTATTTGACTTCGATTTACGGTCAGTCCATATTCTGTACTCATTAGACTTTTCATTCCGCTCAGCAGATCAAGTAATCTTTCTTCACTTTCACTGAGGATAGCAATGTGGGCTAAACAGTTGGGACGAAAGACTACATCCCTGTCTTACACGCTTTTTAATGCGAGCACTTGCTTCTTGATCTTCCACTCTCATTATTCCTTCTTGGCTCTTGTACATGTTGTATATTAGCCATCTCTACCTATAGCTAACTCCAATTTCCTCAGAATTTCGAACATCTTGCACCATTTGACAATTGTTTTACACCAAAAATATGATTAAAATATTACACGGAGAATATAATTTCTACCATCATCTCAGATCTTACGTGGTTGTGCATTCTTTTTCATAATGTTCAATAAGAGTGGGCTGCCTAGATAAGAAACAGAAGAATAGCATTTTTGGGGGAATAAATATGTGGAAATCTAACTAAAAGGAAGGACAAGATGATAACCCATGTGTTAAGAAATCAGAGAATAACTTACGTGTTGCTAGAGGGGGCTGTATAGGGGGAAAACTGTAGGAAGAGACAGAGAATGGAATGTTGCTGTGGTCTTGAGGCAGAGGGTTGGTTTCATGCAGCTCTCCTCGCTAGCCTGTCTTATGCAATCCTTCTCATTTCTTCCTAACTACTGTAAACTACAATCACCTGAAACTGTTTAATGTCGTGAAACTTTACTCTTCCTCTAGCTTGTACTGCATCCCCCAAAACTGATGATTATTTGGTGCTTCAGGATGTGTCCTAGCAACCGATCCCAACGTTTTATTTTTCTTTATTCTTCAAGTGTTAGGCACACGTCCTTTATATCCTCTTTTCAGTACGTCTGTTGCCTGTGTTTAGCTTCTAATCGACCTCTGGATCTCTTTCTTGGTCTGTCCACTGTTCTAACTATTGGTTGATAATTCATTATTATTTTGGGCTTTCTATTTTCCTCTACTCTTGTGACATTATCTCTCCATTTACTTCTTTCCCTTCTTTTAGTCAAGTTGTGCCATAAATATGTTTTCTGTCAAATTCGATTAAGTTGTCCGATCTACCGATATAATCTTCAGCATTTTCCTGTACCAAAACATATTGAAAGCTTCTATAGTCTTCTTGTTTAAACTTGTATGACAGCATTTAAGAACTGATATGACATTGGTCTTGAGTGTGAAAAGTGACAACGCCTGTAGTTAAATGTATTTTTAAACACACTTCTGTATGGACCACGACGTAGCTTGGGTATGGACTCCGTGAGCTATGCGTTTACTCCTTGTTTATTGTGTCGGATTAACTCTGTAGAGACATAGGACACCGACTGGTTTTTGGGTAAGTTGTAGCGTCAGTAGTACCTATAGATGAGTAGGAATTTTTAATTACCGAGAAGAATCATTATCTGTCTTTATTATGTGCTGTAACAAGTAATACTTGGAATATTGAGAAGATTAGAACAAATGCCGGACCCACGTAACTGATTGTGAGGTAAGCTGAATTCTCTGACTTTCTATAAAGGATATCGGGAGGGAGTGGTAAGGGGGTTGAATGGCGCGGTCGAGCCTACTGTACATGGTCTATGCATGGCTCTAGGCTCCGCAGCGCGCTACAAGCTTCGATGCCTGGCTCCCATAGCGTTACCCGGAACCCGTCAACTGCTTAACGATCTTTCTGATTTTCAGATGGCTGTGAATATCTGCAATCAATTTTTTACTGTGTTGTTATGCCGTACCATCACAAAGTTAAGGTGACAGTACACATCGTTTCTCGTCCATGTCTCACTTCCTTACAAAACGAAAAAAAACTATGTTTACAAATGTATCTCTTCCAGGAATGCATTCTATTACCAGTCAGCATTTCATTTATCTTCTCTGCTTCGGCCATCGTTATGTTTCTCTTGCGCAAACGGCAGTGTTCAATTGCCACTTTTAGTAAGTTATTTCTTAATAAAATTCCCTGAATTAATTCGATTACTGTCCACTGCTTTGGTTTCAATTTCGGTGATATTCATCTTTTAACATCTTTTCATGACATCATCCATTAAACTCCTTTTTCAGATAGACTTCTGCCTCTGACAGAACTACAACGACATCAGCAAACCTCAAAGTTTTTTTCTGCTCCCTGAACTTCGATTGCCTTTCACAATTTCTTCTTAGTTCCATTCACAGCTTCATCAAGGTTCAACATACTGACTGAATAACGACGGGGAGAGATTGCTTCCCTGCCCTACTGCCTTCTCAAGCACCGCTTCTCTTCCTCGTCCTTCGACTCTTGTAACTACAGTCTGGTTTCTGCACAGGCAGTATTTTATCCCTGACCAAATAGAATATTTCAGTCAATATTAACAAAAGTTCTCAATAAATCTGGAAATACCATAACTGTAAGTTTTCCTTTCTTCAATCTGCCCTCTTGATAAATGGTAGGGTCAGAAAGCCTCCCATGCTGCTAAATTTCTCCGAAACCGAAATTGATCTTCCCCGAGATCGGCTTCCAACATTTTTTCAGTTCTTGGAATATATACATCAACGTAGGACGTTTGGTACAGATAAATGAAGAGGTTGGCACAGCCATCAGAGCAGTCAGAATATTCACGAGTCAAAGTGAGACGTGACACTCGTCACTCCAGATAATCTATTGCTAACTTTGTAGGTGAAAAAATAAGATTTTTAATCTGTCTTCGACATTGTGGAAGTATTGGTATGCTCCCCTGCCTGGACTTCTGGTAAATGCGCTGCCTCGAAAAACTGGTTTCGAAAGTACTTGTTCGGCTGTAGAGGCTGTTGGCGCAGTGATGGCGGACAACCACGGCTCGCAGCGCACGGGACGTGCACAGGAATACGGGTCTGCTCTTTAGGACCTCCCTGCCCTGTAGGACAAGCGCCAATCACCGTCCGTCCTTCAGAGGCCAAATCAGGGTGCGGGATGCGGCGGCACGTGTGGACAGTGGCAGGTGGCAACACGTGGAGCCGACCTCGACTTCCTCCAGCCCGCTGCCTCGAGCAGGATGGCGGAAGTCGCTCACATCTGCTCTCCCTGGAGGGCATTTCGCAGGCTCACAAGCACACGACAAATACTTTATCTGTAGCCTGTTCACCGAGAGCTGGGACGAAACAGAAAAACAGTTTCACGTGACCGACCACCACCTGTTCCAGAGCAGGGGTGTCGGAAATCCTTCGTGCACCCCCGTGCTGTTGGCCACCTTGTCGACGTCTCAAAGAAGCGTGCATCACTCGTGGGGAATCTTGTTTTATGAACTTACGATACAATGTAATGAAAGAAAGAGTAAGAAACCGACAGGCGGCGTAGCGGATTCAGACACAAGAGATTTTAATAACAATACCAACTACAAATAGTGTTAAAGGAACCATAGAACTATGTTCATTCTGTCGTACTTTAACTATTTTCATTTAGGTTTATAGCAAAACGCTCTTCTCTCTCCTCTATAATGCAGTCTAATTTCCACATTTGAGTTTAAACTTTTTCCAGCACATGGAGGATATATTTCTTACACTATTCTCTGTTCTTACTGCTTGTTTAACATCCGACATTTTGTATGTCCGTGTTTTGCTGCAATATAGACTTTGACTCTTGCGCAATCTAACTCGATGACTTAATTGGCAGTGCTACGGAGGAACGGAGGAATTCGATGAGAAGCTTCCCTGCATTCTTAATCATTTCATCTACGGCGTATTTGCTGAGCACTACAATTTTTTTAACGATTTATAGCATTTTTTCTTCAACTTACCGCCTTCAAAAGCGATATTTGCGTGTTAGTGAAATTCTGATGTGTCTTGCTTATTGGAATTCGCATTAGGAACTTTTTGTTTTCGACGATAGTGGTACGGCACGTTATCAAGAACAATAACAACGTTTTCCTGAAACCAAGGAAGAACATCTTGAAATTACTTCTCGAACGCATCAGCGCACATTCCTCACGACAACGTCCGTCCTTGTTGTATTCGAAAATCCACAAGCAGCCTTCGAAGAGACCTGCTTTGCTCCTAATGTGTGTGATAATCAGGCGTTTTCGTTTCCTCGGTTAACCCTTGCTTCCGGTAGATAAGCCGGGTAGAAACGCTTGTTTAGAAGATTTTCTGGCTTTATCTACCCAGACGTTACTTCTGGCGTGTCCTGCGTTCAACCACGTCTCGTTCAAATGGTAAATGGGGCTTTCTCCATCTCTCAACAGTTTAATAGTTCACAGGTAGCACCATCTTCATTCCCGTCTATTAGTATCCTATCACGTACACGCCGAACACATTCAAAATACATTTCTTTCAACAATTTATAAAATGCAGTTCTCCGAAAGTCGCCAAATCTGGAACTTCGTTCCCTGCAGCAGGCACTTTATCAGTTGTTTGCAATTCGTCACGGAAAAAAAATATCGTGTACTTTCTTTCATATCGTATTTCTATCGGGTTCATCAACACTTTCTGAAAGTTTTCGTCGTATTTCTTTTTTCCTTGGGAAACTTCAGAGTTTGTAGCCTTGTTTTCACTTATCACACTATACACAGAAGGACGTCCAACACTTGTAGATGCAGCTGTTTTCGAAACAATATCGGTCACTGACCGCTCTGGATACCACAGCTCCGTTTTACACATATTATGAATCATATGTACCTCTGCAGAACTTAATGGTATCTTCTTCGATACACTTTTTGATGCATCTGCGTTCGAAACAATATCGGTCACTGACTGCTCAGAATACAACAGGTCCGTTTTATAAGTCATGTGTTTCTCTGCAGAACTCAATGATATATTTTTTGATCGCTTCTTGGGTGGACTCATAACTAACATGTCGACATAGCTTGCTGTATCCGTCAAGGGTGACATAATGAGTCTAGTCGTAAGTGATACTAATGGGGAAAAAAGAATAGCTATTGGGTGGGCATAAAAACAGTCAATACTCAATAATAGCACATAATAAACAATAAGTAGTCCTTCAAACGAAATGAATTTTTGCAATCAGATTCTAAGGTGACGTATTAACGATTTATACTCGCAAGGGATGCGGGCACATCGAGCGAGGAGTCTCTGCCTGGCTACCTCGGCGGCAGTGCTGAGGCGACGCGACTTGATGTGTTTACACACCGTCTCTCTTTCCGGTTAGCAAGCAGACAATAGGATGCTGCGGAGTTTGCAGCATTACACAGAGATGAGTCGGAGCCTCTTGGAAGATGAAGTATGGAAATCCAAGTAACATAGCTACTTTCAACGTAAATTCTCTTCTAAAAACTGGAAAATTAAAACATCTTACAGACAACCTCAAGAACACAAAATTCTCATAACAGCCCTACAAGAAACCAGACACATGGACGAAAACAAATTTTATTCAAGAGACATCAGAATATACAAAGGAAAGGCAGGCAAAAAAAAATTATGAAAAACACACCGCATCTTGGAACTGACTTCATAATGAACAAAAAAATTTAAACTCCATTATCAACTTTGAATCATAATGCAAAATACTCTCCACTCTCACCTTCAAATCTGCTCACAAAGTATACACTATCGTGAATGCACATGCCCTCATAAATGAATAAAATAGAAAGGACAAATAAAATGTGGAACTTTCTTGGGACCAACTCAATGATGTTGTTCATAAAATTCCAGAAAAACACGGTGCCCTATTGAAGTGGTACTTCAATGCCCAGATGGGGAAGGAGAAGGAATACAAAAACACTGTTGGAAACTACCCGGCACATATCGAAACTAACCAAAATGGCATCAGATTGAGAGAATTAAGCCAAGCACACGTTATGACCCTGAAATGCACATCCTTTAAAAAGCTACCTCGAGAACAGACAACATGGGTCTCGCCAAACCCACACCTAGGTGAATTCCATCACGTGGCAGTAAATCTGAAGTTCCATAAAGAAATACGAAATGTAGAAGTCCTCAGAGGAGCCAACCTGATCACTACCTTTCTAAAACATAGCTCAAAATCATCTCCAAAAGGAAAAATTGAACCAACAACCCCAAAAGAATAAAGTACGAACCAGAAAAGATAATAGAGTCCAAGGAGTTTCCTTACGCAACTGAGGACGCACAAAACCAAACCTGGGATGAAATAAAAGGAAGTTTGGTAAGTAAAGCCGAACAATTCGCTCCATTAACAAAAGAGAAAAAATTTGCTTGGTGGACAGAAGAATGTGACAGACTCCTTGCACTAACAAGAAAAGGAAGACAACAGTGGCAATCATAGACAAATGAACGTTACAGCCAAAACTTCTTAAACATAAGAATAATTAGTGAGCAAAAATATCAAATGGATAAAAAAGCTGAAGAGCGACTCCTTATTCAGATCGACAAAGATTTCAGCAAAAACAACACAAAACGGAAATATTGTGCACAGCAACAGGGATAATTGCAAAATAATGGCAGATTCTTCTCAGAAAGCTTATGACCTGTGAAGAAACCAAAGAAGAAAATGGACTTTAAGACCTCAACAATAATCATCCTTAACTCAGAACCACCACTGAGGAACTACAGACAGTCATTTCAAAGCTAAAAAAATACAAAGCCTTGGGAGAACACCAAATCACTGCTGGACGTTGAACAAATGTCAACAAAAATGTCATAGACTCTCTCCAAAACATACGAGTATTTGTAGAAATCTGGCCAAATGAAAGAATCTTCGATGAATGGAAGACGGCTCTCATCCACCGAGTCCACAAAAAAGGGTCCAAAACTGACTCAAACAGCTGTAGAGGAATCACAGTCCTAGCCGTAAAGTACAAAATAGTCTCTAAAGTCCTACTAAACGGGGCAGAAGTCCAATTAGACCATCAGGTTGGAGAATACCAAGCAGGTATGAGGAAAGGAAGATCCTGTCCAGAATGAATCCTACATCTCAAAAATCTCTTGGACTATCAAAAATCAAGATTATAATCATACAATTTTCATTGACTTTCATAAAACATACGACTCAACAGACAGGGAATCCTTCATCTGTATACTAAGAGAATTGAACCTAGACAACAGACTCACAAACCTAATAACAGAAACCCATACGAACACATACTCCAAAGACAAATTCATGAGAAAACTATCTGAACCTTTTGAGATAAAAACTGGTGTGTGGCAAGAAGATGGTCTCTGCCCACTACCATTTAACTGCACCCTAGAAAAAGTAGTCAGAGTGGAATACGAAGTGGAATCCATAGTAGTGGAATCAGACTGGCAACAACAAAAAAAAGCGTCAAAGCCAATTGTCTAGTTTTTGCAGATGATACGGGACTGGTAGCCGAGGCCTGGGAATAAGCCAGAGAACAGTACCCTGAAATACAAAAACAAACTCAAAAAATAGGTCACAAAATCTCCTTTGAAAAGACCAAAATAATAACAAAGAAACGACCAAATCATATTAAAGTGGGAGAACGAAAAAAAAGAGTCGTCAAAGGATTCAGATACCATGGAAAATGGATCAGCTGCAATGCCCTCGAGAGAAAAACAAAGGAGTCTAGAAGAAGTAAAGTGTTACTGGCCTTGTAGCTCACCAAAAACACATATAACAAAAAGTCCCTCTTATGGAATCCAAAAATAAGGCATTACCATATGGTAATCAAACCGGAAGCCCTGTATGCAGTCGAAACCTTTATCACCAATCATGGCCCAGCTGGGAGTCTGGATATCAAAGAAAGGAAGATATTAAGAAAAATCCTTGGTGGCAGATTCCACAATAACAAATTAATTCACAAAAAAATGAAATCCTTTATGAAACTACTGAAAAACTGTCAGACTGAACTCAAGTAGATCAACAAAAAATATTTTGACTACTTTCGCAACAAGAAAACCCAGCGAAATTGGTTTAAGGAAAGGAAGAAGGTGTTAAGAGAACTCCAAATCACAGAGAAGATGGTAACAGCTAAAACTAATAAAAGAATAAATGAGGCAGTCCTTGAGCATCTCAGGAGAGACCCGGAAATATTCATCATAATTAAAAAGCGAAAGGTCGGCATAATATATATAATAAATATCACATGGAACGAATAATACCGGTCCTTGCAGCTGATAACAGAAGGAAAAAAATTGAAGGCAGGGGAGGAATTTGAAGAAAGAGATCATCTGGTCTGCTTAACTCCGGAAATAGATGGGACTAGATCGTGTTCAGTTACTGACACACTCCGTCCCATTAGCTGAGTGGTCAGCGCGACTTCTGCAATGCAGTGGGCCCTGGTTCGATTCCCGGCCACGGGAGACTTTTCTCAGTTCAGCGGCTGGGTGCTGTGTTGCCCACATCATCATTTCATCATCATCGATACACAAGTCGCCCAACGAGGCATCAAATGAAAAGCCTTGCATCTCAGCGGTCGAACTTTCCTAGGTGGGGATTCCCGGCCAGCAGTGCCATACGATCATTTCATTTTTTTACTGACAGAAGCCGCAGGAAGCCGCAATCATTCGCCAGTGGACATGCCTCGCGACAAGAACTACAGCAAGTACATTTCGAACAATAAAATTTTCGCAAGTGTTCAAATCCAGCAAAATTATTGGCTTAAATAATTAACAGAAAATAAAAGTACACGAATGTACTGGACTGGTTTAGAAAACATTTCGCTAAAAGTGTTCGGTAAATTCAGATCCTCTTCAACCACGCAGTATAAAACGTTTCACCGTCACTAAAAGCATTTCGTTTGCTTTGAGTAAAATCATTGAGAATGCTTGGAAAGTTATTGACTTTTTACAATCTAGTTTTATTGGGAAACTAACAAAAAAATTCTCTATCAGACACCGCTATAGTCATAAACTGCTAATTAAGATACTTCTGCGTCCCTTTCCGACTGACGTAACGTCATGTTGCTTGCATGCGAGTTTCACAGCGACTTTTGGCTTTGACTTTGATGTTGCTGCCCGGTTCGTGTTTACAGTGAAGTACATTTTCCAAATAAATGCAGTGATGGTTTAAATAATGCCCATCGTCACACATTACTGCTCGTTGAGCTGATTTGTTACTCCATAGAAATGAAACAACATATTTTCTAGTTTTTTACTATTAATCTTATCCGCAAAGTACCGTCAGGTTTCGAATAGCGTGGAAAATAGTGTGGCGAATGTGACAATGGACACAGTGCTGAGTGAAAGTGTCGTGCATCGGCAGTGACCTGGCAGAGGAGAGCGTTGTACCTACAGTGTGGCGTACATAGCAGTACTTGATGTTTTCTGGGCAGTGATTCAATCTCGTGACCGATTTTAAGACGCACACTAGAGACAGCGATAAGAAATTTTCAGCTCTTTATGTTGTGAGACATGAGGTTGTATTTTGTGCAACCTTAGTGCATATTTTTGGCTCTAAACATTTGAGTGCAGCATAATCTAGTAAAACTATTTCGAAAATATTAGTAATTCTTCAGTTAAAGAATTTCATGGTGAGTAAAACTCCATAATTTTCAATACTAGTTACACAGGTTTTAACAGGTATAAGTGCAGGTATCTCTATTGGTGATTGAGGACGATGTACTGAACAACATTACATCAGTGATTACGTCATTTGCAGACTAATAATTATGGCCCTTACAAGTCGTATGTTTTTAGGTTTGTTATCACCTCCGGGTAAATATGGCAAAAACAAGCCGTTAAGACTTTTTCTACCCCAGGCAGCGTGTCAGATGTTGAAGTGTGGACACGTGGACGTAGTATGATAAGTCTATTCTGGTAAGGGTAGTCCACTTACTGGAGCGGTATGACCAAGTAAAAACATCAGGTCGCAAACTTTGTGACGTGTTTGTGGGATGACTGTTTAGCACAGAGAAAACACAACAAATGCACAGACGTGTATACACACACTAAGGCACCACATATAAAAATATCTGCATTTATATATACTTCGTCATTCGTGTACCATCTTTCATCTTGAAAGACTAGACGATCTTCTTCTATGTGATACGACACAATTTTTACCTATCTTGAAAAGAATACCTTATTTTTCAGTACTGTCTATTTCAAAATTTATTTGATTTGTAAATGGTTTCTGGTAATACTTGTACATAGTTTTATTTCACTTATTGATTACTGGGATGTCACTGAACAATAATTTAACAGATGGACTAGTAAATACAGAATTGGAAAAATTTGCTCAACTGCAACACTTTTAAATTGCAAAAGTTTATTTGTTCGTAGGTACATCAACGTGTTGTACCTTGGAACATTTTTTCACATTTGCTGAAATATTACCTTTCTGGAGTAATTTAGGAAATAATAAGATAATATATTAAACTTATGTTACAAAGGTGTGTAGAGGCGAAAGTGTGTAGAGTGTTTTAAGATACTACAACATGAGATCGTGACTGAACAATTTTTACAAGTACCCTTACAGGTCGGGCAACAATAGCTAAAAAACTTGTACATAATGTGAAAGACAGTCAAACAATTTAAAATGGTAAAATAGTCTATACTAAACCAAGTGAAATCCCAAATCCGCAATAGTTGTTTATTGTTTTTTCAATGTATGACGACCGGTCTCATACCCTGGAGGTATATCTTCAGGTAATATAAAACTAATACTTCATGTGCCACTATTTCCAAGGTGCACTTGGCACGTGAATTATTGCTTTTACATGATCTGAAGATATACCTCCAGGATATGAAACTGGTCGCCATACAGTGGAAACACAGCAAACAGCTATTGCGGATTTGGGATTTCACTTAGTTTTAATATAGACTATTTTTACCATCTCTGATTTTAAACTGAGTGTCCTTCATATTATGTACAATTTTTATCGTTGGTGTTGCGGCTTTCAGCCGAGAGACTGTTCTGATGCAGATTCCAATATTAGTCTACCCCGTGCAAGCCTTTTCAGCATAACTATTGCAACCTACATCCACATCAAACTTGTCACTGTAGTCAAGCCTTGGTCTTCCTCTACAAATCACCCTCCCCTGCACGCACCCCCCTCCCCCCCCCCCCCCCCCCCCCAAATACACAAACAGTTCCTTCCATTAACAAACCAATGGTGGAGAACATGCTGAACATCTGTAATCTAAACTTGAGAGATTCGTAAATATGTGTCGCACATTTCATAGTTGCATGTCTTATAGTTTAACAAATATATGCGTTCGAAATACGTATATTCGTTTTGAAACAACCTATATATTACAAAACCTGCCCCGTGTGTTGGGTGCCTTATCAAGAGTCTACAGTGCGTTTAGAGTTCCAGACAGCGGTAAGGGCTATGTTGCGGTAAATTTTTCCGCTATTAGCCTAAAGGGTTTTCCGCTGTCCGTATACACGGCTGCTTTCAGAAACACTTTTTTTGCGGCAAAGGAAACGCGCCATGAAAAATTCAGACGTGGCCAGGAGCGGCGGTTGTAGTGCGCGTTTTCAATCGGCCGAGAGACGCCACAGCGAAAGGCCGGATATTTTTACAGGGGAACCCTGCGACCGGCGCGGCCAAATCCCATTCCGCTCGGGACTTTATCAGTTTATCACGCTCAGCAGCCAGACAAAGGGCTGAAGGGCTGCGCTGTTGCTTTTCCCGGGCCGCGGGGCGAAAGCTTGCCGAGGCGGGCGAAAATAACTGTGGCCCGGGAGGGCACCCCCCCCCCCCCCCCTCCACCCTGCATGCTGCCGGCCCTTTCTGCTCAACCCCTCGCTGCTCCTCCCGGAGAATTCGCGAGGACTCCTCAGCCACAAGTGTTGGCGCTGGAAAAAAGGGGAGGCCGCAGCCTCTAATGAAATCTACTACCCGTCACTTCACAACCCCCGCTACTGTTGTCAATATGTATTCCGCTCTAGGACCGCGCCTCTGCCTGAAGACATTACATACCGAGGCA
The DNA here is from genome assembly GCF_023898315.1 of Schistocerca nitens. Lineage (NCBI taxonomy): Eukaryota > Metazoa > Arthropoda > Insecta > Orthoptera > Acrididae > Schistocerca > Schistocerca nitens. The sequence goes on from NC_064614.1 coordinate 1,222,422,542, forward strand.
AAACATTGTACAGACTGTGGCGGCAATTTTCATAACGCCTTTCCGGCTAAGCAAAACGAGACGCGAAAATTGAACCAGAAATTGAGGTGGGAGCGAGATATTTTTCAAACTTTACGGTCTGTAGAATTAAAACACAGATGTGTCAACATTGAGGATGCAGGCGCAATACTGCTATTAAACGTAGACGAGAGAGTGGGTAGGTGGAAAGAGTACACTCAAGGGCTCTACGAGGAGGAAGAACCATCTGATGGCGTAATAGAAGAATAAATGGGAGACAATTTGGATGACGTAGAGGATTACAATCATTGTGACAGAGCTTTCGAGTACTTATGATCAAATAAGGCGAAAGCATAGGTAATATTCTTTCAGAATTTTTGTAAAATAATTGAAGGAAATGGCAACTAAAGGACTATTCAAGATGGTTTGTAGAATCTCCAAGACCTGAGACTTACTTCAGGAAAAAAACCATCCACACAATTCCGAGCATAGAAAGAGCAGGTAATAGCGGGAATTATCGCAGAATCAGCTTGATGCCTCATGCATCGAAGTTGTTGACAAGAATGATGTACAGAAGAACGGAAAAGAAATTTCAGGATGTCAGATGACGGTGAGTTTCGCTTCAGGAAAGCAGTTCTGATGCAGCGTCTGATAACAAAACCAAAATTTAAGAAAATGAAGACTCGTTCATAGGATAGGTCGAACTAGAAAAATCGTTCGACAATTATGTAAATACATTAAATGAATTCGTAATAATGACACCCATCAGCTGTAGAATGGAATGACGACAATGAAAATTTGTGCCTGACCGGGACTAGAACCCGGTTTTTCCGTTTATCGCGAGCGATGGCCTTACCATTTGGCTATCCTTGCACGATTCAGAGCCCTGCACTCGTACATCAATTACGTATATTCCCGTACATGTCAGACGTTGTACTTGAAAGTCGCTTCTCCGTTATCGGCAGGTAACTATGATATTGCAGTGCCTGTGTTATTCTGATTAAGATGGGAAGTTCCGTTGGACATGCATGCATGATGTAAATGGTGCAAGATGTTTGAAATACTAAGAGAAATAGATATAAGGTGTAAGGGAAATAAATGAAACGAAGAGATAAGAATGGAAGATCAAGGACGAAGCGCTTCGATCGGAATTAGTATAATACTGAGTGGTGATCAGTGTCCCTTACAGTTCAATCTGTACATCAGTGACGGAAATAAAAGATGGCTCCAGCAGTGGGCCCCAAATCGCTCCGTCTCTAATGACCTCGATGTTGATGGGCTGTTAAACCATAACCTTCCCTCCTTTCCAGAAGTGGCATTAAAATTGAAAGTGAAAGAATATCAGTGATATTCACTGGTGACATTGCTATCTTCAGCGAAAGTTAGGAAGAATTACAGGTGATTCTAACTCGAATGAACAGCCTACTGACCACAGCACTTGGGTTTAGAACAACTCGAAGGGAAACGAAAGCAGTGGGGAGTAGCTGTAATGAGCACAGTGATAAACATAGCGTCAAAGCTGAGGACCTCGAAGCAAATGAAGCGAAGGAGTTCTCCCTAAGTAACACACAGTGGACGAAGGATAAAAAACCAGACTAGTAGAGGCAAATAAGGCACTCCTGGCCAAGAGAAATGTACTAGTATCAAACATTGGCCTTAATTTGAGGAAGAAATATGCTAAGAATGTACGTCTGGAGCACCCTTTTGTACGGAAGTGATCATAGACTGCGGAAAAACCGATAAAAAGAAAATCTAAACGTTTGATAAGTGGTGCTATGGAAGAATTTTGTAAATAAAGTGGACTGGTGAAATAAGGAATGAGGAGGATCTCACTAGAATCGGTGAGGAACGAAATACGTGGAAAATACTGACGAGAGGAAGGGATAGGATGGTAGGAATTGTGTTAAGTCTACAGGGAATAACTTGCATAGTACTGGAGACTGGAATGCATTCAACAGCCGGCCGCTGTGGCCGAGCGGTTCTAGGCGCTTCAATCTGAAACCGCGCGACCACTACAGTCGCAGGTTCGAATCCTGCCTCGGGCATGGATGTGTGTGATGTCCTTAGGTTTGTCAGGTTTGAGTAGTTAGGTTTAAGTAGTTCTAGGGGACTAATAATCTCAGATGTTACGTCCCATAGTGCTCACCGGTCAGAGCTATTAACCATTTTTTTGCATTCAACAAATAATTGGGAACGTTAGATGAAGATGCTACTCTGAGATGAAGAGGCTGGCACAAGAGAGGAATTCGTGGCTCGGAAAGATGGCAAATCATGAAGGCTTGCCTTTTTTTCATTTTTAATTAATCCAGTCATGTGATTGTGTGTGCATGTAATGCATGATTACCTAAATAGGAAGAAACAAGGACAATATGACATTTAATAAAGTGGCTCCATAGTGATCGCGTACTGCTAGCCTGGGCAACTAGTTACTCTGGGCAATTAGAGATGATGGGTCTTCTTTTCTATCGAGTAGTCTAGAGAACTGTTTATGTTGGAATTGCGTGGGGAGAAACATAGTGATCGGAGAGTCACCGCAGGTACGCCGTAACAGGCCACAGTTCTGAATAGGTGGAAGCGTAGGGACGCATTTATTACGCCAGGGATATTGCGGGAAGCAGTCTCTGTTTTCGCACCGTGGGGATGGCCAGCGGAGGACCCGTGCCGAAACGAGTCAGCCAGCCCCCGAGAAACGCTGCGCCGTAACGCGCTATGGTGCACTGTTCCAAATGTTACCCTCACGGCCTGTTTGTCGTCTTTCAGGCCTTGACGCACAATAAGTCGGCGTCCCAGGAAAACTGTTCTCTGTGAGCAGGAAGAACTTACTCAGAATTTTCAGATGTTTGCGGACTGGCTTTTTCTGAGAGAAGTGCGTCTTTTCGGCTTATAAAACGTTTCTCCTCAGCCTCTGAAACAGCTCCATGCTGATGGATACTGTGTGGCCAGTACAGCTGATGTATTTTTTAGAGCTCTTTAGTTTACCTCGTCAAGAGATTTCTCTCGCTCGCAAGAAATAAATGTCGTTACTGGAAATCGTACGGTGAATTCAGAAGACGTACCGTGGTCGTCAGCAGCTTTTGGCGGAGAATGATTCTGACCGTCTCATGGAGAGAATCTATGCTTCAGAATATGTTATGCGAATGGCATAGAGATAGTCTGCGTGTTGTAAATTGGTAGTGTGTGTTTTCCGTGGTGGTCCACGTGGAGCGCGTGTGGGGGGAGAAGGTTTCCAGGAGAGTGCTTGTTCGGGGACGCCAATCGAAAGGGCTGGTCTGAGGGTGGCGTGCAAAGACGATCAAAGTTGCAGTGGTCGCGTAAGGTGCGGCAGACGAAGTAGAGTCCATCGTTCGAGTCTGTCCAGGTGCCGCGCCAGTCCCGCACTTGCAGATTTGCAGCAGCGAGCACAGCGCAGCTCGTCAGAGGCAGTTGTGTACGGTGGTCTGGTTCTATCAATCACCGCAGTACGAGGTGTGGCTAGAAAAAGCCGGACTAGTACTGGTGAAACAATAAAACGAATGCAATAAGGCTGAAAGTCGCGTGGCCTGTCACGTGACTCTCGCTCCGCGTACTGCTCGAGTTTCATCTGCCTCCTGCACTCAGTCTGCCCGTGGCGTCTGTTTTAAGTAGTTGACGTTTTGTCTGCGCGTCGGAAAATGTTGAGCGTACAGAAAGAACAGCGTGTTAACATCAAATTCTGTTTCAAACTAGGAAAATCTGCAACTGAAACGTTTGTAATGTTACAAGTGTACGGCGATGATTGTTTATCGCGAACACAAGTGTTTGAGTGGTTTAAACGATTTAAAGATGGCCGCGAAGACACCAGTGATGACACTCGCACTGGCAGACCATTGTCAGCAAAAACTGATGCAAACATTGAAAAAATCGGTAAACTTGTTCGACACTTTCCTTGTCAACTCCTGTTAACTCAGACACTGCTCTGATTGTGTAACGGCGATCTTGTCGAACAAGTTTACCGATTTTTTCAATGTTTGCATCAGTTTTTGCTGACAATGGTCTGCCAGTGCGAGTGTCATCACTGGTGTCTTCGCGGCCATCTTTAAATCGTTTAAACCACTCAAACACTTGTGTTTGCGATAAACAATCATCGCCGTACACTTGTTGTAACATTACAAACGTTTCACTTGCAGATTTTCCTAGTTTGAAACAAAATTTGATGTTAACACGCTGTTCTTTCTGTACACTCAACATTTTCCGACGCACAGACAAAACGTCAACTACTTAAAACAGACGCCACTGGCAGACTGAGTGCAGGCAGATGAAACTCGAGCAGTAGGCGGAGCGAGAGTCACGTGACAGGCCACGCGACTTTCAGCCTTATTGCATTCGTTTTATTGTTTCACCAGTACTAGTCCGGTTTTTTTCTAGCCACACCTCGTATATTATTTCAACCCTCAGCAGTCGCTGTTTAGTGAAAGCATGTACCATACTCTTACAATTCAGTGGTTTGCACTCACTGTCGCCCAATATAGAAACAGCGTTAATGTTGACATTCAAAAAAGGGGAGGAGTTTTGTAGAGAGTTCGACCCCTTCACGCCAGCTTGGTCAAACTCTGTTTCCCAGGAACAATGTCGCAAAAGACACTTGGTCAACCTCATTAGAACCTATAGGATTTTGACGTATAGGCGTTTTAAGTCCACATGCCCTTATTTTGGTTTTATGTTTAACTGTTAGATTACATCCATGATTCATTCAATAAATCCACTGTCACGCCGAATAACCTTCCATTTCTTATAAATTAGTATACCTTGACCACATAACAAATTTTGGTCTTTTACTCTGGGATATTAGACGTCATCCATCGTTTTACCACACGTCTGTCAAAGTATGATTCAGTACATGGTCCAAACATTTTATTAATTCACATTTATACAGTCCGTTGCGCACGGATTACAGTAGCGCTTCTTAAGGGTGGTTCCGCGTCGAGGGTCATTCCGGTACAGAAGTTAATCGCAGGTAATTTCCACAGTACCACACCACCGAGCATCTTATAAGGCTGACGAAAGAGAAAATAGTGAACAGTAAAGGAGTGTAAGTGAAAATTAGAGAAAGAAATTGATGTATAGGAAGGAGAAATAAAAACGTTACGGTTTGCCGATTCTGTGAGGGATGTAAAAGGGCTTGGAAGGTCAATTGAGCGGAGTCGTTAGTGTCTTGAAAAATGTTTATCAGATGAAAATATATAAAAGTAAAAGAAACACAATGGAACACAATCGAATGAAGGAGATGCAGAGGGAATTAAATTAGGAAATAAGACACTGAAACTAACAGAGGAGATGTGCTGTTTCGCCAGCAAAACAACTGGCGACACCTGCAATACCAAGAAAAATTTCCCGATAAAGATGAACATATTAACATGTTATACAGATTTGTTTTATGAAATAATTTGTTTTGAGCGTAGCCATTTAAAGAAGTGAAACTTGAACGATTGTAACAAGAAAACATATTCCAGACCAAAAAGGCGCAAAATCCTTAATAGCACCACGTGAAATGCCAAAGTGTTTTAAACTATGGAAAAGTATTAGAATAACATCACTGATTAGCTTATATTCTGTTGCAAATTCTCATGATTTTCAAATTTTCAGAATGTTTCGTAGAGAGTTGTCTCTATACAAACAAATGATAACATTTATTTTCCCTCTCACACATTTTCAAATGAAAGATCGGACATTCAGTTTACGCAAATTTTTTCGTTCTATTAGTCTTCAAATTTAATAGGCTGTGGGCTATTCAGACGTCTCCTGCCATATGTTTGTGACGATAACACTCTGAAATGCAGTTCCAGGAAAGGCAGATAGTGTTCTTTGCTTTGCAATAAGGCTCCACAGTGTTGATAGTCACTGCATAATTATTTGTCAGTTCAGTTTATAACAGTTGCAGACTTAGCAAAACATCCGTTAGACTTTAAAACGGTAAACAAATTACGTGGGCACATTTCGTGTCGCGGCTCTCGTACTGCGCATCTTAGTAACCGGAAGTGCTTCAATCTTTCACTCATTCCGTAGAGCTGGCATGCAATTTCAGGCGATAATTTGATAATTACTTGTATCTTTCATTATTCAACAGCCTGAGAGCATCATTAAAAATATGTTTCTCCGGCGCAGTTACTTAACCATGAAAATTCTTTGATGCAGTCTGCCTGCGTCTTCTTGTAGTGCAATGGTATCAAACTTAGAACAATAAATGCTTACACACGACCCACTAGCTCTCGTATATCAGAGAAATGAAACACGTAAGTAAGGTAGCAAATTTAAATTAACACCATAAAAACTACAGAATGAAAGAGCAACTCAGTAGTGAGCTGTAGAATTTTATTTTATTCTGTAGTGACTTGGCAAGACAGCCAAGCCACCCGGAGGTAGCCGAAAGGCACGCGTTTAGCTCACGCAGACTGGCGTGAGGTCTGGAACAGTTAAGGGAATTAATAGTAGCAAATAAAGTACGTAGTTGATGTAATACTTAACTTTAATCCATAATTGGAGAACATCGGTCTTGTTGATACATCAATAACAATCTCAATATAAACTGGTAATGGCGCCTTGCTAGGTCGTAGCAAATGACGTAACTGAAGGCTACGCCAACCATCGTCTCGGCAAATGAGAGCGAATTTGTCAGTGAACCTTTCCTAGCAAAGTCGGCTGTACAACTGGGGCGAGTGCTAGGACGTCTCTCTAGACCTGCCGTGTGGTGGCGCTCGGTCTGCAATCACTGACAGTGGCGACACGCGGGTCCGACGTATACTACCGGACCGCGGCCGATTTAAAGGCTACCACCCAGCAAGTGTGGTGTGTGGCAGTGACACCACGCACGCAAATCGGCGAACGGTTGTGTTATAAGGCTTCCGCCCGCCGTGGGGAGGACCCCATGTTGACGTATGCGACGAGGTGGGGAGCCTAACAACAGGCGAGGCTGTGCCACCCGCACCCGGCCATTCGGTCCCAGGGGAGCTAGGAAACGCCTGAAAACCTAGTCCAGGGTGCACAACATGCGGTGTATGCGCCCGTAAAGAGACAGGAGGGGCCGAAGGGTCGACCTCCATCGCGTCGGGGTACCCGACGGGCGAAGACGCCATCTGGTCCGGAGCGGGCAAGAGTTCCATGTCGGAGGACAGCTGGTCACGGGAAGCGAGCGGCGGCGCGTGACCCAGGGAGGCGCCCGGCGGCTGCAGCGATGCGTCCACTGCGGGCGGCGCCGGCGGGAGGACCGGCGGCGGCGGCGGCGCGTCGCCATGGGGCAAAATGGAAGGCAGCGTCGGTAACACCTGGGGATGAGGCGAGCCAGTAGATGGGTCCCCAGGGCGCTGACATGACGGCACCGTCGCTGAAAGCAGACGGGGAGCGGCAGAACCCGTGCGACGACAGAGGCGCAGCTGATTGAGATGCCGACGCACCTCACCAGAGGCCCCCAAAACCAGATACATAGCGCGGCCGAGGCAGCGAAGAATGCGCCCTGCGAGCCAACGCCGTGAACCGCGATAGTTGCGATAGTACACAACGTCGCCCGGAGCAAAAGCAGGTGGCTGCCGCTGCACAGGAACCTGATGCGGCGGATGTAGCAAAGACATCAAGGTTCGAAGAGGATGACCGTGCAACAACTCAGCCGGCGAGCGACCATCTCGGGGCTGAGAGCGATACGAGGACAAGAAGAGCAATAACGCGTCCTCCCGAGAATGCGACTCTTTCAACTTCAACATCTGTGACTTGAAAGTCCGGACCAGTCGTTCAGCGGCACCGTTTGACTGTGGCAAAAACGGCGCGGAAGTCAGATGTTGAATACCATTGGCCTTGCAGAATGACTGAAATTCTGCGGACATGAATTGTAGGCCATTGTCGGAAACAATAGTCTGTGGAAGACCTTCAATGCAAAAGATAGCAGATAACGCTTGGATGGTGGCAGATGACGTCGTGGAAGGCATCTTGACAACAAAAGGAAAATTACTGAATGAATCGACCACACCCAACCATCGAGCATTCCAGAATGGACCAGCAAAATCGATGTGTAAGCGTTGCCAAGGGGAAGTGGCTTTCGGCCATGCAAAGAAATTCCGCGGTGGTGCGGATTGTTGTTCGGCACACGCCATGCAAGAAGCGCACATATTCGTAATCGCAGCAGCGATTCCGAACCAAGTACAGTGCTGACGAGCAAGTTGTTTCGTTTGCACTATACCCCAATGTCCTTGGTGGAGAAGCCGTAAGACAGAGGACTGTAACGAACGTGGGCCACGACTCTGGACTGATCATTATCAGAACGCAACAACAAAACACCACGGCGAACCAACGGATCCTCGATCCGTGACTTTGACAAGGGCCATTGCGTAGCAACAAAACGCAGAACGGTAGCAAGGACAGGGTCAGCAGCTGTGGCTGTAGCTACACGACGAAAATCAATCGGAAACGATTCGACCACATCATCGGTTTCCGAATCAATGAACATGCAAGCAAGTTCGGAAGAATCGAATGCTCTATCCTCAGCAACAGGGAAACGGGACAACGCATCAGCGTTTCCGTGCTTAGCAGTGGACCGATACAAGATATCGTAGCGGTACTGCGAGAGGAAAATAGACCAGCGAATGAATTTCTGCGCTGTACGTGGAGGTACAGGCTTGTTCGGATGAAAAAGCGACGTCAAAGGTTTATGGTCTGTGATGATGGTAAAGTGACGACCATACAAGAAATCATGAAACTTTGTAACACCAAATACGAGAGCCAAGGCTTCTTTCTCGATCTGTGAATAATTTCTTTGCGCAGACGAGAGCAATTTGGACGCAAAGGCAATAGGGCGATCATGCGATCCATCTTTGTGCGCAAGCACAGCACCGATCCCGAAATCCGATGCATCTACCATCAACAAAAGGGGTTTCTGGGGATCGAATGGCGTAAGGCAAGTATTAGAAAGCAACGTCGATTTCAACTGGCGAAAGGCGCGTTCGCATTCCGTCGTCCAGACGAACGGAACACCTTTACGGCGTAAGCGATGAAGCGGAGCTGAAATGGAAGAGGCGTGGCGCACATATTTGTTATAGTAATTGATTTTTCCCAGCACACTCTGTAGCTGCTTCAAATTCTGCGGCGAAGGCAAGTCTTGTATGGCACGGAGGTGCTCGGGTTTGGGATGTATGCCTTGGGCATTGATTACATGTCCCAGATAGGGTAAGTCACGAGCAAAAAACACACATTTGTCCTTCCGCAAGTGAAGACCATTGTGTCGCAAGACCTAAAATAATGTTCGGAGATCGGCTAAATGTTCTTCTTCCGTCTTTCCGGAGATCACAATATTGTCCAGATAGTTTGCTGCAGTAGGGACCGATGCACAAACAGTTTGTAAATATTGCTGAAACAATGCAGGGGCGGATGCACACCCGAATGGCAGTCTTTTGAATCGATATAAACCAAGATGCGTGTTAACCACCAAGACGCGCTGGGATTCGTCGTCCACTGGTATTTGCAAGTACGCATCTGCGAGGTCCAACTTCGAAAAATATTTACCCGGGCACAGTTTGTCAAAAAGATCTTCCGGGCGGGGTAAAGGAAAAGTTGCAGTCACTAGTTGTGGATTCACTGTAGCCTTGAAGTCAAAGCCTCAATTTTCCGGCAGGCTTTTGCAAAATTACTAAGGGTGATGCCCAGAGAGAAACCTGCACACGTTCAATCGCACCTTGTGATGCCAAATCGTGTAATGTTCTTGCGACCTCATCACGCAATGCATGGGGAACATTGCGCGCTCTGAAAAATTTCGGTTGCGCGTTTACTTTCAGTTCCAAATGTGCTTTATAGTTCTTAGCGCAACCAAGGCCCGGTGCAAAAATGTCTGCAAATTCTTCACAGAGACGAGAAACACTGGCTGAAGGCACAGTCTGGGTCACTGATAGGACCTGATTTGCTATAGACAAGTGAAACAACTGAAATAAATCTAAACCAAACAAGTTCACTGCAGAAGAAGAACGAAGTACGTAAAATGACACAAGTTTTGTTTGTCCCTTGTATGTTGCAAGAAGGCTGCACTGTCCTAACACAGGGATAGCTTGTCCTGAATAACTATTTAACTTAACATTTGCGGCACGCAACGGAGGTGTGCCCAGTTGTTTGTACGTGTCTTTATTGATCAATGAAACTGCAGTTCCGGTATCGAGCTGGAATGGTATCACGTGGCCATTAATGTCCAAGTCTACAAAAAGTTTATTATCCTGCTGACGACAAGAGCGACTGTCTCGTGCAACGTGAACAGACACTGGTACCGAAGCACTTGCGACTTGACGGGATTTCCGTCGACGTCGACGCACACTATTTGTGGGACGAACACAGTCACTGTTAGAGAGAGTGGCACTGGGCGGAGTGGAATGAACTACATGAATTTCCATGGGCGAAGGTTCACGAGCCTGAGTATTCTTGGTTCGATTCCGGCGCGAAGCAAAGGGCCTGGAATGGTTGTGAGTGTCCGATCTGAGCTTTTTCTGGCAAGCGCTCTGAACATGTCCTTTTTTATTACAGAAAAAGCAAATAGCTTGGCGTGACGGGCAATTCTCACGCGAATGTCTAGTAGCACACCGCGGGCATGATTTTAGCACTGCATTTGCTTGCTTGCGCGGCACACGTAGCGGAGAGCTTGGCGGCAGCTGCGCGGACGGGCACGAGGGCTGTTTACTGTTCCGTGCAGCTCGCCCGGCGGGCCGGTTAACGTGACACACAGCTGGCGAAGTTTCAAATGATTCCTGAGCAAAGTCAAGTGTGTCCTGCCTATCCAATATGTCCATCACTTGTTGAAGGGAGGGATTGACTAGTTTCAAAATCTGTTCCCGTATACGAACATCAGAAACGTTCTGTGTAATTGCATCACGTACCATAGTATCTGAATAAGGGAGTCCACATTCACACTCAAAAGCACAATCCCTAGTAAGGCCTTGCAAGGTTGCAACCCACTCCTTATTAGTCTGACCTGCCGTACGTTTTGTACGAAAGAAAGTATACCAGTTTGCAACTACATTGACTGATTCTTTGAAATATGCATCTAATGCCGACAAAATTTCGTCGTAGGACAGAGTTGCGACGTCGCGTCGGGGAAACAATTTCACTATCACACGGTAGGTGGACACACCTACACAAGAAAGCAAAAAAGACTGCCGCTCAATACCTTGAATTCTGTAGGCGGCGAGATGGAATCCAAATTGGCGTGACCATTCCGTCCAGCTTTCCAGTGCCGCATCAAAAGGACGAAAAGGTGGTGCAACTGCGTGTTGTGGCTGTGGTAGCGGTGGAGCGGCGGCGGCCGCATCGTTTTGCATTGCATGTTGACCCTGGACGAGCTGTCCAAGGGCATCCAATAAGGTCTGCGTCTGCTGACTCTGTAAGCGATAAAATTCGGACAGTACATCTGGAGATTGTGGCGAAGCCATGACACAAGTAATTTAAGCAAGTATAAAGAAGAAGACCGTTTTTACACTTGTCGCCAAACTGTAGTGACTTGGCAAGACAGCCAAGCCACTCGGAGGTAGCCGAAAGGCACGTGTTTAGCTCACGCAGACTGGCGTGAGGTCTGGAACAGTTAAGGGAATTAATAGTAGCAAATAAAGTACGTAATTGATGTAATACTTAACTTTAATCCATAATTGGAGAACATCGGTCTTGTTGATACATCAATAACAATCTCAAAATAAACTGGTAATGGCGCCTTGCTAGGTCGTAGCAAATGACGTAGCTGAAGGCTACGCCAACCATCGTCTCGGCAAATGAGAGCGAATTTGTCAGTGAACCTTTCTAGCAAAGTCGGCTGTACAACTGGGGCGAGTGCTAGGACGTCTCTCTAGACCTGCCGTGTGGTGGCGCTCGGTCTGCAATCACTGACAGTGGCGACATGCGGGTCCGACGTATACTACCGGACCGCGGCCGATTTAAAGGCTACCACCTAGCAAGTGTGGTGTCTGGCAGTGACACCACATATTCCATGTTGCACTATACTGTGGGAGAAAAGATGAAGCACTTATTCTGCCACAGATGTATTTGTTTATTGCTTTGAGAACCTAATTTCGATCCTCATTTGGAGATTAATGTATGTTCGACGAGAATATCGAACTGGCTGGCTTTAGTAGTCCGCCGTGCAATTTCAGTTCATCCCCAAGATCTACACAGGACAATTTCGTCAAACCTTCAATATGCGACGATGTACTTCCTTCAGCTGCTAACTACGAGTTTAAATATGTCAATAAGATTGATACCAATGTTTATTGCACTAATATGTGCCTATTTTCTTATTTTGTGTTTCTGTAAATGTCCTGGTCACATCTAATTGAACATCTTGAAACTTAGGGGTGAAAGTATCTTTTGCATGATGTCATTGCCAAGTAACATAGCTCAATGAAACTTAGACCGTACATAACACTGAAGAGCCAAAGAAACTGGTACGCCCGCCTAATACTGTATAGGGCCTCCGCGAGCACCCAGAAGTGCCGCAACACGACGTGGCATGGATTCGACTAAGGTCGGAAGTGGTGCTGGAGGGAATTAACACAATGAATCCTGCAGGGCTGTCCACAAATCCGTGAGAGTACGACGTGGTGGAGAGCTCTTCTGAACAGCACGTTGAAAGGCATCCCAGATATCCTGAATAATGTTCATGACTGGGGAGTTTAGTGGCCAGCGGAAGTCTTTAAACTCAGAAAAGTGTTCCTAAAGCCACTCTGTGACAATTCTGGACGTGTGGGGTGTCGCACTGTCCTGCTGGAATTGCCCAAGTCCGTCGGAATGCACAACGGACATAAATGGATGCAGGTGATCAGACAGGATGCTTACGTTCGTGTCACCTATCAGAGTCATATCTGGACGTATGAGGGGTCCTATATTACTCCAACTGTTCGCGCCCCACACCATTACAGAGCCACCACCAGCTTGAACAGTCCCCTGCTGACATGCAGATTCCATGGATTCATGAGGTTGTCTCCACACCCGTGCACGTCCATGCAGAGTCCATGGATTCATGAGGTTGTCTCCACATCCGTACACGTCCATCCGCTCGATACAATTTGGAACGAGACTTGTCCGACCGGGCAACATGTTTCTAGTCATCAACAGTCCAATGTCGGTGTTGACGGGAGCAGGCAAGGCGTAAAACTTCGTGTCGTGCAGTCATGAGTGGGCTTTCGGTTCCGAAAGCCCATATCGATGATGTTTCGTTGAATGGTTCGCACGCTGACGCTTGTTGATCGCCCAGCTTTGAAATCTGCAGCAATTTTCTGTTACGTTGAACGATTCTCTTCAGTCATCTTTGGTCCATTTCTTGCAGGATCTCTGTGAGGCCGCAGCAATGTCGGAGATTCGATATTTTACCGGATTCCTGATATTCATGGCACACTCGTGAAATTGTCATACGGGAAAATCCCCACTTCATCACTTCCTCGGAGATGCTGTGTCCCATCGCTCGTGCGCCGACTACAATACCACGTTCAAACTCACTTAAATCTTGACAACCTGCCATTGTAGCAGCAGTAAGCGATGTAACAACTGCGCCAGACACTTGTATAGGCGTTGCCGACCGCAGCGTTGTATTCCGCCTGTTTACATATCTCTGTATTTGAGAACGCATGCCTGTACCAGTTTCCTTGGCGTTTCAGTGTAGAAAGAACTACAACAGTGAAGTACACATGGCAACTGCAAGAAACACTCAGTGAGACGAGTAGAAAGGACATTTTAATTCTGAGACAATAATTACAGTGAAGTCACCGCGATTTGTTGTGGTTCCCTGGTCACTGGAAAAGGCGAAAAGTGGTTCTGAGTAGATTGTGGTCACCATGGACGGCTGGGCATATTGTGCAACGTTCCCCCATGCTGGCCTCAACGTTGGCGAGGAGTTTTTGTGGTAGGTTGTTCAGTTCCTGCACAAGTGCAGCTGACGATGGCTGGATGGTCGTTGATGCATAAAGACATGTTGCAGTAGTCTCCCCAAGGCATACCACATGTGCTCGATGGGATTTAAGTTGGGGGAACGGGCAGACCAGTGTATTCGCCAAGTAGCCTCACCTTCCAAGAGCTCCTCGATTGGCGCTGTTCGATGGGGTCACGCATTGTCAGCCATAGGAAGGAAGTCAGGCCAGAATGCTCCACTGAAGACAGGAAAGTGGGGAAGGGCTAGAGTGCCACAGTAACGTTGCCCAGAGAATGTACCGTGTTCAAAGACTTGGATGTCAATAAGCTCATGCAACGTTTTGCCTTCCCACACCTTAACACCTGGATCATCAAAACAATCACGTTCGACAGTGGTCCTGGATGCATCACATGTTCCCACCACTCTCTATATGAGGTTGCACCTAGAATTATTACTCAGACATCCGAGAAAAGCACGCTACCGCACTCCCCGTTGGTCCGGTCCCTATGCTATTGGCAGTGCCGCCAATGTGAGGTTATCAGTGGAACACAAAGCACTGCTCATCGGACAGATACACCGTCCCCATGGAGTGGGCGTGCCACTGTGAAGCGAGAGATTGCGTACCCTGCAGTCCTGTTCAATGTGGTAGCAATTGCATCCGCTGCCACACGTGGGTCCCATCCTGTCTGTTGCAAATTACAGCAGTCATCTGCTGCTGTAGTTGGCCGCTCGCGACCACCTCCTCTCGTTCACGCCTGTAGTTCGCAAAGCTCACAAAGCAAGTGGAACAAAGCAGTGAGGAATACCAAACTGCTGGCCAACACTCGTCACACTTCGCCCTTCTTCCAGTTTGTAGATGTTTCTTCCCCATACGAAATAATCCAGATGTTATCTCTAGGCCGTGTTCTAATGAAGAACACCACCACAGTGCACCGTAACTGCACACACTTCATTTTCCAGTTCCTTCAACTGCCGCGTGTTGCGGGGCCAGCCCCATTTGGCACTATAGCCATGCTTACCTCACGCCCTGTGACGTCGAGCTGTCTGTGTACGACTGGCAAACCTCTGGCAACGTGCTCCCGCGCTTTGATTCATTTACACTGAGTTTACCTATCCCATCCTTAAGTTTTGCGGATCAGTACATTCTATACTTTAACCTGTGAGTTCGTAAGAGACTATTACACTCGTTCTTAATGCCCTGAAACATTACTTCGTATCCGACCCATATGCGGGATCCGTAATCTAACTTTGTTTCTAAATTTCGTAGTGGCAAGAACTTCGTTAGAGCGCAACGGAATAACTAAATGGTGGTATAACAGGAGTTAATGGAAGACAAAACTGAAACCATTATCTTTACAACAGATTTCATGCAGGTGCTGCATTTTTCCGATGAAAATGTGTTAGCAGCCTTTATCGTACAACAGGTGGTAAATGGACAAGACGTGAGCTAGTGTGATAGCACAATTTTGTCTTTAACTCTCTGTATCCGTAAGCACTTGACCTGACGTGCCACAACACGAATTTACCGACACAGCTCAAAATTCAATTTAAAACAGAAATACCATCACTGTTGTTTACACCCTCTCGGCTTTAGATGTAATTAATCCGAACATTGGACGTTCGTGAACGTGGCTCCTTAGAGGACTCATGTAGAGATGTGGAATACATGAAAGGTTATGTTTGACAAAGACCGGGGGAGTGAAAAATAAGTTCGTAAATATCCCTTATTATACATTTAACACATTGTTCGGAATCTGAATAAAAAATTTCCGTGTTTCATACAAAATCCCTTGCGACGACCGCATTTCTTCATATGCCCATATATATAGACGGCGTTTCATTTGCACCTACCGCTGTCGTTCTATGCGACCCGCAATGTTGTACTCGGCCTACAAAAACCGCGCGTGAGATGTTCACATTCCCTCGCTGGCTGCGCGCAAACGAAATTAACAGCACCTTTTTCTATAGGAAATGTAATTAAATTAAATTTTTTGCCTTAAATTTTGTACTGCAATACGTTTCCACTGAAGGCCTGGCATTTAGAGTTCTCCGAGAAAAACGCAGAAAAGAGACCTTCAAACGAATCTCCACCTCCACGCTCATTACATTATGATTCATTTAAGATTTCTGGTCTCTTGTTCCTGGCAACCCCTCCAACCACTGTACAAGAATTTCCTGCTACACCAAGTATTCCAGATGTTTGACCCTTTTTTGGCTTCTATTGACTGGGGTATTACCCGACCAACATTGTCGGCTATTTTGTTAGCATTATTAATTTGAATCTACCTGTAAGGGTAATGAATGAAAAACGATGTTGTAAACATTACGCTAAAACTAATTATGTTGACAATTCCATCCAAACTTAACCCTAACAACCACAGTAGTTTCGTAGTCAGAAGGGCTGACGAATTCAACGATGTAATTGTTTATTTTATGCTATTAAAATTCACAAAATCGTTAGGTAAAATTTACACAAACCTCATTTTTAAATTTTTTCGTTTTCCGTCATTCCTTAGTTGTTTCGAAATTCATCTAGGTGTGTTCCCTCTATGCAACTGTGAAAGACCAGTTTGTTTTTTGGCATACGCATTTCGCATCTTTTAATTGTGGAGCATCTTCAGTGGCCTGTAATACATGTTTCTTTTTAATACATCTAATAACTGTATTGCGCATTTGTGCTACAGAAGTTGTTTCTAATCTGAAAAAAAGAAAAAAAAACATGATAAAATATAACATATTTTCATATTGTAACTATTACATAATAAATTTATCATATGTATAAAAAGAATCATGTTTCACGCCACTGAAGATACTTCATAAATAAAAGAAGCGAAACACATATGGCAAAAAAACCGACTCCTTTGCAGAATCGCAAATTTTTGTACAATGGTAGGAGGGAGTGCCATGAACAACATACTGGAACGTTTTTCTTGAATAATGCGAAAAATACGGTCTCTAGGAAAAACGTATTCCGGCACATAATTTAACTACATTAAATTTCCTACAAAACAGGACTCCTTAATTTTTTCTGTACGACTAATAATTTGAGCGTAGCGAGCGAGAGAATATGAAAACTCAGCGCGTGGTTTTTGATGGCCAGGTACAACATTGCGGGTTGCATGAAACGACTGCAGCTGGGTCAACTGAATCACCCTGTATAATAGATAAAGAAAATTTTCATATAGACCTATTAGCATAAGCACCCGAACTATTTTTTATGAGTAGAACAACGATATAAACAACCTAAAAGTTCGAATGACTGAATAAAAATTAGGGTATTGGTTCTCAAGTGTTCTAACGACGTTTTGAACTCGTACAAACACTTAACGTTTCTCCGCTAAACACGAATTGCAAAATATTTCGGGGAAAGAAATCTTATGGCCCACAATTTGAAAATGCAAATGTTGTACTATCACTTAAATGCCTCCAACGATTTCACAATAGTCCAGAATGAAATCGCTTCAGTGTGCGCATTGCATTATCACAAGCCGGAGCCTCTGTGCTAAACAGATCGTCATGTCCTCAGAGCAGCAAGCGCAAGAACTCAGTGTCCAGACGAGAGCGGCTCTTAGTCTGCCGACCACGTGGCTCTCGCTAACCCATTCTGACCTCTAAGCTTCTCTGCTGGTGGGGTCACGTCAGAATTCAGACGACTTGCTGAGACGTCCTTTACAGTCTCCACCCAGCAATATACTGTCGCAGCAGACAGATGACGACAAGTTCTATCAAATAGACGCACACGTGAATGCACAGCATGAAATGTGTTTGTCACTAGACGGCTTTCACAATGACGAACACAAATCTTAGAATTCCTGCAATGACCGTTGGACAATAAGAGCTATTGATATATTATCTTCACACTCAACAATTTAACTCTCAGTAATGCTTTAAGATCATCAATAAATTCTTTCCTACATCACCGCTTTGAGCTATAAGCATTGATCTTGCTCCTGTATGTATTCTGATGTTGCCTCCGACCTACGGTTAGGTCGTTGTCCTTTTTTAATTTCTTGGAGTATATCGAAGAGCTTACTTGATCTATGTAGAATCCATTTGCCTAGATATATGTCACCATCACTTACTTTTCATTTGCATTGCGGTCATAATTGCCTCATCAACTCCCGTTCGTTCGCTGTCGGATTCGTTTTTCTTATTGTCTCTGCTGATAATTCCCTTGATATCAACGCCTCCGTCTCTTCATTAATCCATGAGCGACACACCGTTCTCGCATTAAAAGCCCATGTCTGACTGCCATATCTCAAAACTGGCAATACTCACTAATTAAAAACTTTCCTATTTTAGATAACGTGGAAGTGTAGTATTGAAAATCCTCTGTTGTTTTCCAAAAGCACTACAGGTCATTTTTACTCTTCATTTCTTTTCCTGTGCATCCAGCCATTCTCTTGCACTACTGTAAATGTAATAAATCATCAACTTTTTTTACGACTTCTTTCTTAATTTGGACTATTTTACTATCTGTATGTTTACGTTATACCCCTTAATTCTTTCAGTAATTGATTTGTAAGCCTGTTTTTGAAATTCCTATATTAAGTTCTTCTATTTGTTGCCCTAGAGGTAAACAACACTGTGCCATCGTCAAAATAAGAGTGTATAGGACTGACAGGTAGAACTTTCGATGTACGATTTAAAGTCCACTCCTACCACAGTAATACAACTACTTTAGGGGCACATTTTGCAAAACAGAATCATACTATTGGCTCCATTTCAAGTACTGTTTAAGATTTTACACATAGAAGACAAAGGTAGACGCACAGCCATTTTAGAAGAAATGGAAACGCATATATCAAGACGGAAGGAACTTGATAAATTGCTGAAGCAACAGAACGAGTTCTCTACCGATTCATAATTCAATATCTACGTCGAACTCCTCACCTGATATTACGTTCGCTGCGCCGCCTTCCTCACACCCCACTAAACGCAGCCAGTGCCAGTCGTCCAGCTGCCGCTTCCGACTGCTGCGTGCCGTCCTCTCCAGCCCGGCATACTGTGAGGAAACGGTGTTGTTACAGCCACGCACCACGTCAAGTGCAGCGCCACCTAGACGTCAGTGTACACCTGATATCCATGTCTACTAGCGGACATAAAATATGACAGATTATTTCTCTTCTTGCTCTACATTGTTCGAGTTGCGAACTGTCGACTGAGGATTTAGCATACTACTGAGATATTACAATAGCTGAAACATGTGACCTGTACATGAACAGATGTATAAACATTCAACAGCCTAATCGCATGAATATTTCTTTATTTAAGACAACCAGTTCCGACAGACTTTGCTGTCATATTCAGGTCTTTAACGAAGTGCATATACATGGACTATGTCTCATAATATGAGTGAAGACATGATGTTTGAGATAAAAGTTTTCGTTTGTCATTTACAAAAAACGATAGTTGAACTGTACATTTACATACCTTAAAAATCCTTCTTGTTGTGAAACATGTTCATTTTACATTGGACCTGACACCGAGTTTTCGTGTGGATAACCATCAGCACATTATAAAAGATGTCATAACTACAAAATTTAAAAACGATATATATATATATATATATATCGTTTTTAAATTATATATATATATATATCGTTTTTAAATTTTGTAGTTATATATATATATATATATATATATATCACAGATCCTTGTTACGTCACAAAAATGCGGTACATAGTAGCACAGCAGTCTGCGTAAGCTGAACTTCTTTTATACAGTGAAAATCAAATTTAAACGGCGTATAAGGTACAACTGACAAGTAGTATTGCAGAGATAACATTTGTGTAGCTTGTTACAGCCACTACATGCCTCTTACATCGCTACCACGTAACCGACCATAAATAATTCTCTTTCCAAATTTAAAATTAAGTACTTTAGGGAGTTGCCTCTAAGAACAGTAATGATTACAAAACTATGCTTTACTTACAACTGAAACACATTTTTAATTCTCACAATCCCCTTCAAACGTGCATGATAGGAAAATCTGCAGTAGTTTACTTCGTTATTGTTGTGGCGCATGCACGCCGCAAGTGACAGGCGCACAAGCGCACAGGTCCTTTGTTGAGGATGATGGACGAGGAGGGGAGCAGACGATGGATTCAGAACATGTGTGGAAGATGACAAGGCAGCACTTGCAGTGCATAGGTTCAGTAGATCCATCAAACCACAAAGTATATAAAAATCTTCCCCAGTAGACTATTAAGGTCTTGTGATATAGTTATTCACAACTAATTACTCATATCTAGCGGGTATAGCACGCTGGACAAGTGTTAGCTTTGCAATAATACCTGTCAGCTATACCTTATACGCCGTTTAAAATGGATTTTTACTCTTTAGAATTCGCCCAGTTTATGTAAACAGATGTACTACTATGTACTGTGTTTTTGTGATACAACAAGCAGTTTTGGACGTGGCCATCTGCACAAGGTGCTTTATGTTTTTAAATATTTTAGTTATGACAGACATGTTCCGGAAAAGACTTCGGCACATGTCCTAGAAAATCGCCAATGATTGCTGAGTAAGTTCATAGCCAGCACGCTCGGTTAGCCGTGCGGTCTAACGCACTGCTTTCCGGGTGGGAAGGCGTGACGGTCACCGGCACGAATCTGCCCCGAGGATTAGTATCGAGGTCCGGTTATGCTGGCCAGTCTGTGGTGGATTTATATCCGCATAAAAACTTTTCGTGAGCTCCAACGTAGTATGAACACGTTTCACAACAAAAAGGTTTTTAAGCTAATGTAAACCTACAGTTACACTTCCGTTTTTTGTAATGCCAGACTAAAACTTTTATCTCAAATATCACATCTTAACTCATGTTATGAGACATAGTACATGTATATGCGCTTTGTTACAGACCTGAAAATGACAGTATAGTCTGTCGAAACCAGATGTCTTAAATAAAGAAATATATATGCGATCTAGGGTGTTGAATGATTTTAGATAGTAAAAGAGATCGCTGCTTCGGTATTCTCAAAATGAGAAAATGCAAGCGAGCAGATCGCTTCCTTTGAGACCATGTGTAACGAAAAAGCTAAGTCACGCAAAGGATAACTAATTAAATATCTGAATTAAACAAGGGTGGCCAAATTAAACATGAAATTTTGGTAACACAACTCGTATAGATATAGTGATTAAGGTTTACATCAAGCTACTAATGGAAGTAAATGTCGCTGTAACAATCCGATTTATTGCTAGCTGCGTTAATGTAATTATAACCACTGAATACACAATACAAATGATTACAAATGGGTACAAGGGTGCAAAAACATGTTCCGGAAAAGACTTTGGCACATGTCCTAGAAAATCGCCAATGATTGCTGAGTAAGTTCATAGCCAGCACGCTCGGTTAGCCGTGCGGTCTAACGCACTGCTTTCCGGGTGGGAAGGCGTGACGCTCACCGGCACGAATCTGCCCCGAGGATTAGTGTCGAGGTCCGGTTATGCTGGTCAGTCTGTGGATGGTTTTCAAGGCGGTTTTCCATCTGCCTCGGTGAATGCAGGCTGGTTCCCCTTATTCCACCACACACCATAATTGCTCTACCACGTAAACAATGGGGTTACATTCGTCTGGTGTGAGACGTTCCCGGGGGGGGGGGGGGGGGGGGGGGAAGCCTCACCGTCGTTTCTGCGTCTCCAGTTTCGTACAATACAATACAATACTCCTCATACACTAAAAGTTTTCAATGTGCTGTGCACTCTTGGTCTGCCACCCCTGCAGTGATTGCTTGGGGTCCTCCTACCTGTAGAAAAACAGCGCTCCATTGCCAGTATGTACAAGACTGAAGCCTGGGTTTCAGCAGAAACATTTTTGTGACCTGCGCGCCCTGCTCTCCTTTGAACTCTTGCGCATTGTCTCAGCTGACTAGCCAATCCAGGATGCAGAAAGGCGCTACAAGGGCCCATCACTGTACCGAATGAAGGGAAACAGTACTACTTATATTTGCAATCATTAGTGCCAGATTCAATTATTTGAATGTTTTCATGTAGCGTTAATAATTTAAACAGAAAGGGTATCTTCGTCTCTATAATGGTTTATTAATAAGGTTACAGAGCAGTTTTGGTAAACTGCCCTCTGACATAGTGTACCGAATTATTACTTGTATCTAATACTTTCCTTGTCTAGTTTTGCCAAAAAATTATTCTAGAATTTTTTACAATTAAAAAAAATTCTTAAAATCTGTATCATTTCACTTTACTATAAAATCTGTCAAAGCAGATACTCGTTTCATGATTATGGACATGTATCAATAAACAAAGAGAGGATTTCACCCTGCCTACCAGATCGCAAACTGTACCGCTTGCAGCATGTTCCTGAAAGTATGATTTTATTCTTTTTTTATCACTGTGTGGATAGCTAATTAACAGATTTTGTAGATAATAAACGATTCAGAAAGTCGTCTGCTGTAGTCACCTTTCATGCTACGTACTCATGCGTGCACCTATATGCACTTGTCTGTCGCAAAGAACCTATGATCATTTATCGGTCTGCTAGCGTAGCTTTATCTTTGGTTGGGAACTGCAAGGCATATCTTTAGCAAGTCTCCTAAACTAACTTTGAGGTGAGCCAGCCAATGGAAGTACTTGGTGGGACAGAATAGGTTTCTGATGGCCGTTGGCCATCGGACAAAGGAACACGCTCTGCTCTTCCTGCTGTGAGAATGTGTCTATCTTTTTAAATTAGACATTTGTCTTGTGGTAAAAAAGCGAACACACTAGTAGTGATATTGTAGCTAAATGCCTGCTTGCTTGCACCGCGTTGCCTAACAGTGCTTTGTGGAACATCTGATTTGCTTACGCGATACACTTTGCAGTCGCATTCAACACGGGCAATATTTGCTCTTTTTTCGAGATCACAGTTTTATGAGAACCAGTGGGAATGAACATACAATTTCTATTCAGTCACCTGAAGTTGCAAGTTGCTTACTCAATTGTTTTTCCATTCGTTAAATAATACTATTGGCGTTACCGGTGCTGTGAATATGGACTGATTTTCCTTGTTTTTTGCCGGTCGGAGTGGCTGAGTGGTGCTAGGCGCTACAGTCTGGAACCGCGCGACCGCTACGGTATCAGGTTCGAATCCTGCCTCGGGGATGGATGTGTGTGATGTCCTTAGGTTAGTTAGGTTTAAGTAGTTCTAAGTTCTAGGGGACTGATGACCTCAGAAGTTAAGTCCAATCGTGCTCAGCGCCTTTTGAACCATTTGAAACTTGTTTTTTGCAAATATATAGTCATGCAAAGTCACGCAGGCTACTGAATGGCACTTTTATGAGAAATCTGAGATTTTGTATTAATTTTTGGAACAATACATATTTAGCATTCACATAACTTGGAATTCTAACAAATTTAGTTTTCGCTCCTCCGATTTTTATGCAAATTTTTGCATGTATTAATTAAGAATTACGTTTTCGAACGAACTACGTTTCATCTTCACTAGATTTCGGGTAGAGAGAGAATAAACTGCCTTTAGCAGCAATGGAACTTTATTATTAAATTTAACTGAAATTTTCCGCTAAGCAGGTAAGTTCGTGTTGCAGTGGAACCACAAGGAAAGTAAGTAGTTGCAGTGATGGAGACTTCGATATTCTGCTATCGCACTAGCTAGGATTTCTGCAGTTTAGTATGTGTTGTAGGATACAGAGTGTGAACACATTTGCGTTACACACATTGAACCTATATGGAATAGTTCATATACACATATAATGAGTAGTTGCATAAGATCTGTTGTAAAGATTGTAGTTTCAGTTTGATATTCGTTTAGCTTATGTTAAACCACCCGTTAATTACTCCGCTGCGATATGAGGAAGTTCCTTGTCGCTATGAAATCTAAAGTGAAGTTAGTCAGATTGCGCTTGTTCACTTATGGGTCATATTTCACACAAACGGGTAAAGTTTCACGATACTGAAAACGGATCGTAGTATTTTATGAATTCACAGTTTGAAGTAGTGACAGGCATCTATTGCCTGTCTAAAGAGCACCAGTGGCTGATTGAAAGTGGTTATGGCATTGTGAAATGCTGATGTGATTGTATCATGGAAAACATAAAATCATAAAAGAGCAAAGCATAGATTGAGACGGAATTTATTCTTCTTCGTTTATACCTTTTTTCGTTTAATGAATAATGTTTATGTTAACTGGAATATGTAAATTTAATATGTGTGTATGTTATGTCATTTACAACCTGTGGTCAAAAACATTAAAACCAATGTAAAATCGGAGGTAAAGGGAAAGAAGTCTGTTGAAATATAGTGGAGACGGAGAAGGAGTAGTGGCTTTTTGTGGAACTGACCGGTGATATCCACCGAGAGACAGATACGTAAAGCTACAATAAATGACGTTAAAAATAAATTACATTTGCGAAAGGTGGTTTATAGTAACCCTAAATTGTCAGCATAAGAAAGATAATACGCGGACTTCTTAAACAAAGAAAACATCTGAAAGGTGATTTATACAATTTTATACAATTAATGTTATGGAAGGAGAACATGCACAAAGGTTGAAATATTTTGGGCATCGTACGTAGATTTCAGTTTGATATGTAATCAATAAACGATCGACATTTTATTTTAATAAAAGCTGAAGATGCGATCTATATCAGTGCAACCAGTGTTAACATGTATGTAATATCCATCCCAAATGAACGTCCTATCATAAGCTGCAGTCCGCAGAACCGATTTTCAGAAACTGACAAACTACAGCGATTCATCACTCATTTACCAGCCATCCATAATTCCAACAGCGAATTTTGATTAAACTGTGTGATATTAGCCGCGCTGGCTGCAGTGCCGAGGCAACAGAGATAGCGGGAACACAGTTCGCCACTGCATTCGATACCTAAATACGTCATCAGGTAGGAGAAGATCCCTTCCCTCTTTCTTTGGTCATCGAAGACATTGATGGTAGAAGTGAACAACATAAACTGAGTCTCGTGTACATTGAGAGCGTAGCAAGCATTTGTGTCTCGGACGACGAAATAGCTTAAGTCTGTCTTCCGTTATCTAGTGAAACAAGCCATATTTATATTAAATAACATTTTCAAAAATGGTTCAAATGGCTCTGAGCACTATGGGACTCAACTGCTGAGGTCATTAGTCCCCTAGAACTTAGAACTAGTTAAACCTAACTAACCTAAGGACATCACAAACATCCATGCCCGAGGCAGGATTCGAACCTGCGACCGTACTGGTCTTGCGGTTCCAGACTGCAGCGCCTTTAACCGCACGGCCACTTCGGCCGGCGAAATAACATTTTCATAGAAAAAATTGTTATACGTACCTGGTAGCTCTACAGCGGATGTGATTGAACAGTAAACAATCCAAGATCACGGAATACCACACGAACTTGTAGCTGGCCGAACGATTACGCCAGGTTTGTAGTAACCAGTAATAAACCTGTTAACGACATGCTACATTAAAATGTAACTAGTACAAAGTGTTTCCTTCTATGAAGAATTTGCATATCCCAGCACTGTGATTATGGATGAATTTTATATGTGTGTTGTGAATTTCGTTTTGATGCAAAAGTAAAGACTTGCAACAGGAGTGCAATATTCTACAAGGAAAAAAAAAAACTGTAAAATCGTCGTGTCTGTCTGTCTGGAACATTAATCTTCAAAACTGCTAGACGAATTTTCATGGAGTTTTCACAGGTAACTTCAGCATAGCCTGGGGCATCACATAATCTTTATTTAATCGAGATCGGAAACAGAAAGAAAAAGATATCGTAATTTAAAGTTTAATCTAAAATCGGCTGCTCAGCTTAGTAGTTCGGATGTTTAATCATCACGGCATAGTGCACGAAAGGACCAATAGATGGTGCTGTTAGTTTCGTAGTAGATGGCTAGTTATTTTTTTTTTTTTTAACTTTCAGATGTCTTTTCTGAAGTTCACGTCAGTGACAGAATTACGTACCATAATCCATCTTTACAAATTCAAACGTTCAGTCAGTTTACTGGACTTGGGCACATGGATTTAATGATTTTGCTTTGTGAATTAAAAAATTAAAGACATTGCTTTGCTTCTTTCGATAGGTTGTATTTATATTCTTTCAAGAGAAATCGAATTTATTAAGTTTTCGTTGTGATTTGTGTGCTTACTAATTACGTTTTGATTTCGTTTTGTTTACTAAGAAGCATTTATGTTAACAGTTACCAATCTAACGGTGACAAACCTAGTAGAACGCTTCTGAACTGCCTCGATATCTTCCTTTAATCCGACCTGGTGTGGAACCCAAACGCTGGTGCATTACTCAAGAATGGGTCCCACAGTTTTCTTTACGCAGCCTGCATTACAGATGAGCTACACGCTCCTAGTAAAATAATTTGAAGTCGACTCGTCGCCCGCCCTACCGTGAGCTCTGAGAAAGTTATCAGTAAGTCACACAGTGATGCAGGACGCCTCCCCCGCAGCGCCTGCCAATGGAATTGGCAGATCTCCGTGACACTTTTGCCCTTACCAAATGAACTTGCAACGAAACGTGCTGCTGTTCGTTTTATCTAATCAACGTGGCTGTGACAATCAACAAACCAACAATATTGTATTCGAACATTACAGGATTGTTTTCCCCACTAATCTGCACTGATTTATACTTTACTACATGTAGAGCAAGCTACCACTTATCACGTATTGTGATATGATAACTAGTACACACTGCTTGTTCCTTTGCCTGATTAAAATCTAATGCCCATTTACATACAACATTTTCTTTGTGTTCAGCCTATGTATCTTTGGAGAAATTATTATAATTAAATATTTATTAATTACAAAAGACTTAAAACGAGAAGACTTTAAAAGAAAAAAAAGAAGAAATAAATAGAATGGGGTAGTTAAGCTATCTTCACCCGCCCGGTTGGCCGTGCGGTCTAACGCACGGCTTTCCGGGCGGGAAGGAGCGCCTGGTCCCCGGCACGAATCCGTCCGGCGGATTTGTGTCGAGGTCCTGTGAACCGGTCAGTCTGTGGATGGTTTTTGGCGGTTTTCCATCTGCCTCGACAAATGCGGGCTGGTTCCCCTTATTCCGCCTCAGTTACACTATGTCGGCGATTGCTGCGCAAACAAGTTCTCCACGTACGCGTACACCACCATTACTCTACCACGAAAACATAGGGGTTACACTCGTCTGGTGTGAGACGTTCCCTGGGGGGTCTACCGGAGGCCGAACCGCACAATAACCGTGGGTTCGGTGTGGGGCGCTGGAGGGGTGAAGTGGACTGCGGTAGTCGTCGTGGGGTTGTGGACTACTGCGGCTGCGGCGGGGGCGGAACCTCTCCGTCGTTTCTAGGTCCCCGGTTAACACACATACGCACACACACACATAAGCTATCTTCACAAGAAAATCTGTTTTAATGTTGACTTTAATATGAATATGTTTTGAATCACACAGTGTTGTACTGTCGTGGGTAGTCTTGAGCTGCCTTCTGCAACTTCACATCATTGTGGCTGTTGACTGCAGTTGCAGTTCGGAGAGATATTGTGGGATGCGTCGAACACATGAGAAATTTAGGACGTGGGCAAAACAATTGCAGGAGTTATGCTGAAATGTTAACCTACGTTCTCGTGCTTGCATAAAATGTGACAACAGGATCCGCTGTTCTCGAAAAATAAATCAGAGCAGTGCGTTATTCCGTTCTTGCATTGTGTAGTTGTGACGGCGTCCGCTGGAACTCGACCGCTGTTTTCAGCTGTCACTAGTTTGATAATACGGTTTCCAGGCTACCTCACTGAACTGCGTGTTGTTGCTACGCAGGCCACAGCCTTTGTTTCGCCACTTTGACTGCGATCTTCGTCTGCAAAAAATTTCCACATGCCCGCCTCACACACACTGATTTACGTTCATTACTTGTCACTTGATGTATGCCTGATTTGTCGAATTTATCTTAGCCAGTTCTGGAAGTTCTCAATAATTTGTGTGGTATATTATTTTCTCTAAATGATTCTCCACCTCCTTGTTTTTTCATGATTAGGACCCTGATTTTAATGACCTAAAAACAGCGAAATATGCAATCATTTTGACATAAAATATAAACAGGATCTTAGAAAATGAAATATGACATTATAGAAGTTTTGTTTAAAAATGTTCTTGCTTTTTTTTATATGCAACGTAATACAAAATTCAATTCTGAACAACTTGTGAGTGTAGTACTTCACTTTTGCAGTGTATGAAATAATAATTGTTTCTGAAATGTCTGTGTGTATCTGAAGAAAAACACGAAGTACAGTGATAACAGTATCACTTATCCAAAGAATAAAAAGATGTTTCTACTACCGCACACCACTTATTAGTATCCCAAATTAGTTAAAACATCCTGTCAATTTTCAGTTGTTGCGAAGTTACACGTGATCACAGGGTGTATTTTTAGGTTCTCCATTTTAAAAGTTCTACATTTGTCTTTGAGGATAGTTTTGTACCAAGAAAAGCTCCTCTACAAATCACAGGACGACATAGGAGTATATTTGAAGGCGGCGTGGTCATCGCAGGCCAGCTTTGGTTCATTGTCTTCAAATGTTGTGGCACTCCTAGAAATACTAATTCTGCACATTGTACAATACCCAGGTTTCCTCTGGAGAACACTTTGTAATTTTTTGTTCACTTTGTCGGCCACATGAGCACTTCCGCGACCCAACTCTGAACATATTGCACTATAGCCATGGTGCCAGACACTTGAGAACCATCAGCTTCCAGTCCCATGATGGCTGTTGATATTACAGAAAAAGTGGTGTCGATGTACGCCATGTTCCCAGACAAGGCATCTGTAAAGACGTATTACACACTTTTGACAGTACTTGATTCATCGCTATCAAGCTTACAAAATACTTGCTTTATTTTGGTGTGGTTGGTGCAGTGATATTAAGCGGCATTAAGCCAGGACCCCATCTAGTAAGAACAGGCTGAGGTGGGTAAGGGCAGTGAACGTGCTTTTCCTTGAATTTCTGCGGAGATTTTCACGTGGATTTTCTTGCCACAGGAAATCAATTCGTCAACATCAGATTAATTTTATCACACATCTTCTGCAAATCTCTGTAACGCATGTGCAGGGCAAGTAATGTACACCACACTGGGGTAGAGCCCTTGGCTACTTGTTGTAGCTGTCTCTGTTTACACAGCACAGCAGGTTCATAGAGTTACAAAGCAAAATGGCAGTTTCCGAGTTGTTTACTTTTTCCAAGCTTCACACGTTAGGGGAAACGCTTCTCCAGAGTCCTTAACTTTTAAAACAGCAACAGCAACGTTTCCAACATAACGCCCACCCACATCGGTGGTTTCATGTATGGACACTCAAATCTTTTTGTCAGCAGCATTAATTCGTATTTCGTTGAGCAACTCTCTGTAGCACACAGATAAATAACTCTTTCTCAATGTAGGTTCATGTGGAACTGTAGGTGTTGTGTATTTCTTCAAGAACTGTCTGAAGTCTGGTTTCTTCGGCTTTTGCAGTAGGATGTTGTAGCACACTATCATTTCACACAGGTCGTTGAAGAATGACTGCACGGCTGAAAATTGACCTCTCTGCTCAATTAACAGCGTTTGTCTGCCGTCAATTTCAACTCTTCTCTTAACACAGCAGGTGTGTTGTCGGTGTTATGGTGCTGTTGTACACTGAAGTGCTTTTTTGCACTAACTTCATCTTCACGTAGTTTACAAAATAATAGTTTCCCGTCAGTGCTGAGAACTTCTCTTCAAGTCACGAGCAAAATCTTGTAACTTCATGCCATGGAAGCACTATACTTTTGGCATGTTGAATCACAGTGAGTTTGTATTCAAATTGAATAGTCTGACCACTTGTGCGATGTTCATTACGTCGGAAACGGGCTTTTTTGGCATCGAGAGCGTTTTGTCCATTCCGCGCAACAATGTCTTACGTCAGCTAACCTAGCGTTAGCTGTTTGTCTGCTATAGTCCTGATAAATAAAGCTTTGTAGTAATTGTTGTGTTTATTTGTGATAATCTCACTTGAAAAATTGTCATGTGACCACAATTCTTGTGTCCTTAAAGATACGACAGATATATGCTTTTTTGGCAAAAGTTGGTCAAAGTGTGACGTATTACTTAAAAGAAGGTATAAATATGGCTTTTTATTCACAATAGAAATACGTTTCTCTACAGACAGTACCTGAATTTGTGCCTAAATTGTTGTCAAATTCGCCCTGAAGTTCAGGAAAAAGTATAACTTGTCATTAAAGTTCGAGTCCAGTATTTCCCACTCTATGTGCTACTTCGTTGTTAAATTGCGGTCTGTATGCTACGTTTTCCTGTCATGGATTTCCTCCTCCTGCGGATGTTTCTGGTGTATTATTGCTTTCGGCTGTGTGATTATTAACGTGATGCGCTGCTTCGGTCACATTGTGCCTGTTGTGTTATTTTACGTTCCAGTTTGCCTACAGTGCACGCTTCGGAGTCATTTTGTTCTGCAGTTTGTTTGGAATTGGCGATTTTTATGTGATGGTCTCACCTTAAAATGCTCCGGACAGAAACTCCTGGTTATACGGCTATTGCAACTCATTTCAGTGAGTGATCACTAATCGCGTAGTCGCATTATATCAGATTTTTCCACTTTTGTAGGTAGATTAGATTATACGTTTTGTTTCAAGGATCGATATTAAAGAAATATTCGAGGATTAAGAACATGCCGTAAAAAACGTATTTACAAAAAAAGAGACACGCTAATATTACTTCCACGGATCCTAAGCGGAATGGTCCTTCTGGATGCGGAATACGTAAAAAAAATGTAGAAAATGTGTTCGTTTAAGAGATATTAGTAAACCTGTTACAAACATGTAAATATATATAGACAGAGTTGTGTAAGTTTAATTTAGCTATGCACTATCAAACACAAATCGGTTGACAACCCTTGATCACATTACTGCACTGAAGATGTGCACAAGTCAGATGTTATTAACACTCACATCATTTGATATTATTAATACTATATATATAAGTAAATTGATGCTACTACATTTTCCTCAGTGAAACAGAAAGCGATGCCCCCCCCCTCCCCCCCCCCCTCCCAACAAATCATTTAAGTTCCTCTTAAATGAATTTTACTACCGACTAAAAGTTTTTAAGGCTACAGGCAAGTTATTGAAAATGCATTTACGTATTTAAGCTGGCAACCAACATTTGACGAGGCATTCTATATATTTTAAATCGCATTAATTAATACAGCCGTTTTGTAAGTTGCGTGTAACATAGAATGCAAATATGAAACACGGTTTATATTCGTCCGTGATAAGTGCAGCATGAAAAACAAATTACAGACAGGAGGATTTAAACTAAGAGTGCAAGAAGCAATGTGCATCAGAGAAACGGTTGAAGAGGGAGTGAAAAAGTAAGGTCACAAAACACAAGAAATGAAGGTTGAGGGAGAAGGACGTGGCGAGAATGAATAAAAAAGAAACAGTGTAAGTAGAATACCTGGGAGAAGGCGGGTGCATTCGCTTTATTGTCTGACAGGGTGAAACTGGTTATATTCATTAATTTTAGGGGAAACGTTATCAGATTAGCAGAAGGAAATGTTTGTGCTTTTTCTCAAACGGAACAGGCCATTGAATTATGCGCAGAGAGCAGCGTAGCTTGTTCCAGAGGCGCCAGCACCTAACAGAGGTGTGTGCGACTGTTTTTGTGTTGTGAAGGGGCACAGCTGTGGAATTTGGTAAGTGAGATCTCGTGTCGCGATTATTATGTGACAGGTATTTGAACTCAGATAGGTGGTAACGCGTCGCATTCGCACTAAGGAGGCCAAGTTGTAGAGCCCATGTATCAGACAAATTTCTAACTACATTATCTCTGTGTTCACAACTGTGTCCTCCACAAGCAGCATCATACACGTTATCCTATAGAGACTATGTCATTAATATACGTGGTATAACAAAACGATACCTACAAAACTTCGAGGGGTTCTGGATGGTGTCCCTAGAAACAAACTGGGGACAAGACTCCATGCACGACAACGTCATTCATCGACGCTACGGGCTGAAGAAGTTATGGGAGCCGACACATGTCGAAAGGCCATTCCTTCTGCAGTAAACGTGAGTTTCCACATTGACTCTTTTACCGCTACTGTGAGTAGCGGTCTCTGCGGCGTAGTTGTGTGGCATTTGACGTCGTACAACGTCTTAGACACTTTCAGCTGTACTGCGAGTAGTTCCGTTCATGGTCTGCTACCACACAGATGTATGTTCGTTGATTGTTCAGTCGTGGTACACGGCTCGTTTATTTAGCACCTTAGACTGGTTACAGAAATACAAGTACAATACTCGAAAACAAATCCAGGCGTAGCCGGCTGTCAGCTGTCGGTGAGAATCTGGCGGGCACAGTAAACCTCACAATGTCCAAGTCCGTCGCTGTGATCCTCGTATAAATAACAGCCGCATCACTGAGAATCCATCGAGAAAAACAACACACAAGTGGAGTGGTCCTTTGTTATTTGCGTGTTGGTATCTTTATTCCTCTACAGCGAACCAAACTTGACTTTTTTTGTACAAATTCCTGTTTTGCATCAACCTCTTCATCGTTGATTAGCAGTTGCATCATACGTCCTGAATTATTTGTGGGATGCATTCCAACATCTGTCATCCCCTACAGTTTTTACCCTTTACTGCTCCCTCTAGCACCACGGAAGTTATTGCCAGATGTCTTAACATGTATCCTACGATCCACTCCGTCCTTCTTGCCAGTATTTTCCATATATTTCTTTCCTCGAAGATTACGCGGAGAACCTCCTCATTCCCTTTTTCCTCAGTCCACTTAATTTTCATCGTCCTTCTATATCCCCACATCTCAGACGCCTCGAGTTTCTTCTTTACCTGTTTTGCCGCTGTCCACGATCTACTGCCATAAAATGCTGTGATCCAAACGTGCATTCTCAGAAATTTCTTCCCCACATGTTTGACACTAGCAGACTTCTCTCGATCAGCAACGCCCACTTGGTCTGTGCTAGTCTGCTTTCTACGAGTATATGGTACTTGCTTCCTCCATTATTTTGCTTCGAAGGTAGAAGAAATGATTCACTTGGTCTACCTCATGGTCTCCGATTTTCAGGGTAAGTTTCTCGTTTCTCACTAATCTCATGTTGCTACCTCTCATTACTTTCGTCTCTTCAGTTTACCCTCAGTTTATATTCGATGCTCAGTAGACTGCTCATTCTATTATGCCCTGAAACGCATCCTCGTATTCATTGAGGACAGCAAGGTCATCAGCGAATCTTACCACCGACGTCCTTTCACCCTCAATTTTGATGCCACTTTTGAATGTTACTTTTATTTCCGTAATTTCTTCTTTTATATAGTCGTACAGATTGAACAGTAGCGGCGAAAGGCTACGTCGCTGTCATAGACATTTCGTCCTTGGTCACCCTCTTCATTCTTATGCTTGTTGTATATTATCCGTCTTTACGCACGCCTTGTAATACACCTCGTAATGTTTTGGATAGTGCGTGCCAGTGGACAGGTGTTCGGCAGCAGTAGGTGCAACCTGCCTGCCACACATACGAAATCAAAAATGGTTCAAATGGCTCTGAGCACTATGGGACTTAACTTCTGTGGTCATCAGTCCCCTAGAACTTAGAACTAATTAAACCTAACTAACCTAAGAACATCACACACATCCATGCCCGAGGCAGGATTCGAACCTGCGACCGTAGCGGTCTCGCGGTTCCACACTGTCGCGCCTAGAACCGTTCGGCCACCCAGGCCGGCCATACGAAATCAAAGCACGATTAACTCAACAAGCATTTCTACGCCTTGTCTGTCTACAAGGCAACAGAATGGCACTGGCAATGATAAGCATTCATGCTGCTCAGTGCAAATGCAAGTAAAGTTAACTGTTGTTCTTGTGGTCTTCGGTCCAGGGACTGGTTTAATGCAGCTCTCCATGCTACTCTATCCTGTGCAAGCTTCTTCATCTCCCAGTACCTACTGCAACCTACATCCTTCTGAATCTACTTAGTGTATTCATCTCTTGGTCTCTCTCTACGATTTTTACCCTCCACGCTGCCCTCCAGCACTAAACTGGTGATCTCTTCATGCCTCAGAACATGTCCTACCAACCGATCCCTTCTTGTAGTCAAGTTGTGCCACAAATTTCTCTTCTCCCCAATTCTATGCAATAACTCCGCATTAGTTATGTGATCTACCCACCCAATCTTCAGCATTCTTCTGTAGCACCACATTTCGAAAGCTTCTATTCTCTTCTTGTCCAAACTAGGTATCGTCCATGTTTCACTTCCATACATGGCTACACTCCATATAAATACTTTCAGAAACGACTTCCTGACACTTAAATCTATACTCGACGTCAACAAATTTCTCTTCTTCAGAAACGATTTCCTTGCCATTGCCAGTCTACATTTTATATCCTCTCTACTTCGAACATCATTAGTTATTCTGCTCCCCAAATAGCAAAACTCATTTACTACTTTCAGCATTTCATTTTCTAATCTAATTCCTTCAGCGTCACCCTACTTAATTCGACTACAATCCGTTATCCTCGTTTTGCTTTTGTTCATGTTCATCTTATATCCTCCTTTCAAGACACCGTCCGTTCCGTTCAACTGCTCTTCCAAGTTCTGTCTCTGACAGAATTACAATATCATCGGCGAACCTCAACGTTTTTATTTCTTCTCCATGGATTTTTCTCTTGTTTCCTTTACTGCTTGCTTAACGTACAGATTGAATAACATTGGGGAGAGGCTACAACCCTGTCTCACTTTTTTTTTTCTTTATTGTATTTCAATTCCCCAGCGGGGCGGGCTGGCAGCACCATATGCGCTGCTCTTCAGCCGCAAGTCATAGAACAAACAATAGAAGACATTTAAAAATAACAAAGGAGAGAATATGTTGAACATAGATATAAAGAAGGGGGAACATCATGGAAGGCAATAGACAAAAAACGGGGTGACTGTAAAATGGAGATAAAAAAAACTGTTTAAAAGTAGCACACACAAAAAGCCACACACTGCAACAATTAAAAGAACACAAGGCACAGCATGACTTGAGCATAAAAGGTATCGACGGATGGCGCAGCACAGAACAAACACGACGGCGAACCGCAAGGCAGTACACAATTAAAATCACACCTCTTGACGCACAGGAGAAATAGCACTAAACACAACACTGATGTGGCACACTGGCGATGATCAAAACGGAGGATCTTCCAGGCGCAAGGAGATGAGAGAGGCCGGAAGAAGGGAGGGAGGGGAAGAGATGGGGGAGATGAGTGGGGGGCGCCCTGAAGAGGGCCAGGTAGGGAGGGATGTGGGAAGGAAAGAGGCAAGTATGGGGTGCAGGGTCTCAGGGAAGGGGGGGAAGGGGGGGAAGGGGGAAAATCCGCTCTGGGAGAAGGAGGGAAGAGGAAAAGGAGGGCCCTCGGGGGGGGGGGGAGAACAAGGCCAGGTTATAGTTGGAGGGAAGGGCAGATGTCATGGCGAATTTCGTCATACGGGAGGGAAAGGCGTTGGAAATTGCCCTGATGAAGGAGATGGAGGGTGGTGGAGGTGGAGAGAGGGAAACCAGAGGGTGGGGGGGATCAAGCCTGCGGACAATGTAAAGGATGCGGAGATGTTGGAGGAACAGGAGGAGGTGGGGGAAGGGGATCAAGTCATACAGAAGCCGTGTGGGGGAAGGAAGGCGGATACTGAAGGCAAGGCAGAGCACATGGCGTTCAAGGATTTGGAGGGCCTTGTAACCTGTCTCACTCCCTTCCCAACCAGTGCTTCCCTTTCACGCCCCTCGACTCTTATAACTGCCATCTGGTTTCTGTACAAATTGTAAATAGCCTTTCGATTCCTGTATTGTAACCCTGCCATCTTCAGAATTTGAAAGAGAGTATTCCAGTCAACATTGTTGTTGTGCACATAGTTCCGCATAGTCAGCGTGTACACAACTTTCCCACTAGAGCGCGCCCCGCTAAGTACAACATCGCAGGCGCAGTGCTCGTCCATCTCCGCACTACGAGATGGCGCTGTCTTAGAGACGGACCAAATTCTGCTTCCGCCGATCCGCATATTAATATGTAATGCAGCCAATGAGATTGCTGCTAACGTAGAACCTTTTCTCCTCGCGGATCACACTCGCGCAGTGATAACTGAACGCGCGAGGTATTATAACGAGTGTACAGACCTCCGATTAGTCAGTCTGCATTTGTACGAGTCTGCATTAGTCTGCATTAGTCTGTA
This sequence comes from Schistocerca nitens, assembly GCF_023898315.1. Lineage (NCBI taxonomy): Eukaryota > Metazoa > Arthropoda > Insecta > Orthoptera > Acrididae > Schistocerca > Schistocerca nitens. The sequence goes on from NC_064614.1 coordinate 1,222,458,581, forward strand.
CCAATCTATAGTCAAGTTTCAGTCTGCGCCTAATAAGATTATCATATTCCTGTACATAGCCATGAAGAGAAATGTATAGACACTTTGTCAAGTATCAGAGATATGTGAGAAAAAGATTAACGTACCAAGACCAAAGGAACTTCAGATTGTCAATTGTAAATAGCATCCAGAAAGAAGTTAAGTAATTTTATGTTGTTATTATTGTAATAAATGTGTGTGAAAATTAGTCAAGTTCTGTTTAAAGTTGGTCACCGTCAATCTGCTACTCTAAGCGTGCAAGTGGCATTTATATCGTCTGACCTAACGGCAGAAGATAAACACGCCACGATAAGACCACGAGACATAACGCTGACACTCGCCTACTTCGTTAGAGTGACAAGTCAAATAATCTGATGGTGTGTGTACCGAAGGTCTTACAGTATGCACACCACAACTGTCAAAAGCTTTATCTAAGTCTACAAATGCTAGAAACGTAGGTTTGCCTTTCCTTAATCTATGTTCGAAGATAAGTCGTAGGGTCAGTATTGACTCATGTGTTCCAATAGTTCTACGGAATCCAAACTGATCTTCCCCGAGGTCGGCTTCTACCAGTTTTTCCATTCGTCTGTAAAGAATTCGCTTTAGTATTGTGCAGCAGTGACTTATTACACTGATAGTTCAGTAATTTTCACATCTGTCAACAACTGCTTCTTTGGGATTGGAATTATTATATTCTTCTTGAAGTCTGAGGGTATTTCGCCTGTCTCATACATCTTGCTCACCAGATGGTAGAGTTTTGTCAGGGCTGGCTCTCCCAAGGCTGTCAGTAGTTCTAATGGAATGTTGTCTACTCCTGGGGCCTTGTTTCGACTAAGGTCTTTCAGTGCTCTGTCAAACTCTTCACGCAATAACGTGTCTCCCATTTCATCTTCATCTACATCCTCTTCCATTTCCATAATATTGTCCTCAAGTACATTGCCCTTGTATAGACCCTCTATTTACTCCTTCCACCTTTCTGCTTTCCCTTCTTTGCTTAGAACTGGGTTTCCATCTCAGCCCTTGATATTCATACAAGTGGTTCTCTTTTCTCCAAAGGTCTCTTTCATTTTCCTGTAGGCAGTATCTATCTTACCCCTATTGAGATATGCCTCTACATTCTTACATTTGTCCTCTGGCCATCCCTGCATAGCCATTTTTCACCTCCTGTCGATCTCATTTTTGAGACGTTTGTATTCCTTTTTACCTGCTTCATTTACTGCATTTTTATGTTTTCTTCTTTCATCAATTAAATTCAATATTTCTTCTGTTACCCAAGAATTTCTACTAGTTCTCGTCTTTTTACCTACTTGATCCTCTGCTGCCTTCTCTATTTCATCCCTCAAAGCTACCCATTTTTCTTCTACTGTATTTCTTTCCCCCATTCCTGTCAATCGTTCCCTTATGCTCTGCCTGAAGCTCTCTACAGCCTCTGGTTCTTTCAGTTTATCCAGGTTCCATCTCCTTAAATTCCCATCTTTTTAGAGTTTCTTCAGTTTTAATCTACAGTTCATAACCAATAGATTGTGGTCAGAGTCCACATTTGCCCCCGAAAATGTCTTACAGTTTAACACCTGGTTCCTAAATCTCTGTCTTACCATTATATAATCTATCTGATACCTTTTAGTATCTCCAGGCCTCTTCCATGCACACAACCTTCTTTCATGATTCTTGAACCAAGTGTTATCTATGATTAAGTTGTGTTCTGTGCAGAATTCTACCAGGCGGCTTCCTCTTTCATTTCTTACCCCCATTCCATATTCAACTACTACATTTCCTTCTCTTCCTTTTCCTACTACCGAGTTCCAGTCACCCAGGACTATTAAATTTTCGTCTCCATTCACAATCTGAATAATTTCTTTTATCTCATCTAACACTTTATCAATCTCTTCGTCATCTGCGGAGCTAGTTGGCATATAAGCTTGTACGACTGTGGTAGGCGTAGGCTTCGTGTCTATCTAGGCCACAATAATACATTCACTATGCTGTTTGTAGTAGCTTACCCGCACTCCTATTTTTTTATTCATTATTAAACCTACTCCTGCATTACCCCTATTTGATTTTGTATTTATAACCCTGTATTCACGTGACCAGAAGTTTTGTTCCTCCTGCTACCGAACTTCACTAATTCCTACTATATCTAACTTTAACCTATCCATTTCCGTTTTTAAATTTTCTAATCTACATGCCCGATTAAGGGATCTGACATTCCAAGCTCTGATCCATGGAACGTCAGTTTTCTTTTTCCTGATAACGACGTCCTCCTGAGTAGTCCCCGCAAGGAGATCCGGATGGGGGACTATTTTACCTCCGGAATGTTTTACCCAAGAGGACGCCTTCATAATTTAATCATACAATAAAGCTGCATGCCCTCGGGAAAAATTACGGCTGTAGTTTCCCCTTGATTTCAGCCCTTCGCAGTACCAGCACAGCACAGTTAACTACCAAAAGTAAAATCTAAAAATTCATAAAAAAAGGAATTAAAGTTCCTAGTTAATCAAAATCTTTGCTAGTAGTAACACATGTTTTACGCCGACAGAGCGGGATCGTAACTCAGTCATACAGAACCGACCGACGATATTTATTAAGATTGAAGAGTCGCCTCACCATGCAGCTGCAGGACAAAAAACGATGATACTGAAGCCCTTGAAATTAAACATCAGGTCATTAATCTTCAAAAATGCTTCTCAGATCAAGTTAGACTACTGTTACAAACTTCGGGGCGCTGTGGACCTAGGAGAGAACACTACGCTTCCTGTTCGGCACCGCAGAGAGTTGGTTTCTCGCGGAGATGTTAAGATGTGTCCGGCTGCAACCTGGTGCTTCTCTCGCTGTTTTTATGTAAATGTCGCGTTTACTGTTTGCGCTGCTTTTCCTCCGTGCAGCTCACAATTAACGAGTTTATTCTGCTACGTTAGTTTGCTTTCTATAGTAAATCCTTTGCACTGGAGTAGCGAGTCGATCTTCTCCATTATTTTGTGAGCTGCTCCGACTTTGAAAATTCATTTGCTTGTTTAATAAGAGTCTATCAAATAGCATTTATGCAGTGCTTTCAGAACTGATTGAAACTATGTCTCACTATTGATTAATATAAATTTCTTTTGGTAAATACATACTCACCAATTTTTGCCTTTGATAAAGAGAATTGTAGTTTGCCTCGATCTGAGAAGTATTTGCACAGATCACTAAAATAATGTTTCATTTTATGACGTCAGTATCATCTTTTTTGTATGATGAGGCGACAGTTTAGGGTTAATAAATATTACCAGTCGGTTCTATATGGCTGAATTGTGGTCTCGCTGTGTCAGTGTTCTGGTGTAAAACGTATTCCATTACCAGAAACATTTTTGATTAACCAGGAAAGTTAATTGTTTAATTTTTTATCAATTTTTAGATTTTATTTTTGGTAATTAAACTTAACCTGCATCTGACCCAAGCAGCGTGATAGATTATCACTGCCATTGTCATTTTGTCGCTTTCTGCACCTACAATGAGTAGAACTGCTTGTTGAATCAATCGTATTTTGTGTTCGCAAGAGTGGCAGGACGCTACACTTTCTGCTGCCGACCCGCCGTCGACTCACACGCACCACCCAAAACATTTCGAGGTGGAAGTGCAATATTAGATGTCGACCCTGATCCAGGATCCTCTCCTCTGGTTTTATTTTTTAGATGCAGTCAGAATGTCACAGTGAGACGTACTTTAGCGTGTAGAACAGAGGCTGTAGTGACTACTTTGCCTTTATCGCTTTGTTTAATCGTAATTTTTCTTTTCGCAGTGGCAGCTTTATTAGTTATGGATGTTTATGTATTTTTTCGGGGTGTTTCAAGGAGCTGTGTCATTTTAAACCTCGAGTGATGAGGAAATATTCAGCATGTCAAGACTTCTACATGTCTACGTTATTTTGTTTGTGGATTATATTGTCTGCCCGTATATATTAGAACTGTTTCTCTACCATTCCACTCTCGGACGGCGCGTGGAAGAAACGAACTCTTAAATCTTCCTGTGCAAGAATTCCTCCTATTTTATTTTGATGATCATTTCTGCTTACGTAAGTGGGTTGGAACCAAATATTTCCACACTCTCAGGAGGAGTTGGCGAATGAAATTTCATGAGAAGGTCGTGCCGCAGCGGAAAACGCCTTTGTTTCAAATACTGCCCCCCCTCCCCCAATTCGTGTATCATATCCGTAGCACTTTCTCCCCTACTTTGCAATAACACAAATCGAGCTGCTTGCCTTCTTTGAATTTCTTCGGTGTCCTCCGTCAATCCTATCTGATGCGGACCCCACACTGCACAGCCCTACTCCAGAACAGGACGGACAAGCGTAGTCTAAGCAGTCTCTGTGGTAGATGTGTTTCATTTTCTAAGTGTTCTGTCAATAAACAGTAGTCTTTGGTTTGCTTTCTCCACAACATTATCTGCATTATGCGTAACTATAACCCCTAAATATTTAGTTGAGTTTGCAGCCTTTAGTTTTGCGTGATTTATCGTACAACACAACACGATAAACAAAACACAATAGAGAACATTAAGTTTGTACATCTGTATAATACACAACGTCTCTTACAAAAAGCATCTCTTAGTACCTAAGACATAATTTACCCGTAAACGTAAAGCATCACTGGAACAATCTGCCATTTCACATCTGTCAAAAAATAATATGAAATTTCAGTATTATTCTTATATAGAAAGAAAATTTGAGACTTACATTAAAAACATAGTACATAAAAGAACTCAACGTTCAAATATGATTTAAGGTCTTCATTTGATCCAGACGTAAGTATAATATAACATAAAATGTCATAGTAGAATAAAAACATATATAAATACTTATGCTTATCCATTACGGATATTTTAGAACTGTGACTGTATATTGAATGTAAATAAGTTATACAAAACTGCAACCAGTCACTTTTTTGAATAATTATGTTTTATTCCATGAGCCAGTTTTCCAACCTTTTCAGGTTCATCTTCAGATGGTTTCAGGAACTTACATCATTATTGCTAGCATAATGCTGGGTACTGGCTCTATGACAAAAAAGATGGAACACACTTTAATGTATCGCCATGACCATAGCTTATCTGTCGATGTGGATGTAAATTTAGTTTTTTTACTTACTGCGACAGTATAGGCGGCTTTTTTCGGTTAGTGTCCATGTGTCTGCCTCCATTTTGATGTCCAGTTTTTGTATCACTACACACACTTCCACACAAACTATATTGATTATATTAATTACACTCTGACAGCGAGACTTTTCCAGCATGCTGGAAAAGTATCGGTGTCAGAGTCTAATTAATATAGTTTGTATGCTGGAAAAGTCTCGCTGTCAGAGTGTAATTAATATAGTTTGTGTGGAAGTGTGTGTAGTGATACAACAACTGGACATCAAAATGGAGGCAGACACATGGACATCAAAATGGAGGCAGACACAGGGACATCAAAGTGGAGGCAGACACATGGACATCAAAATGGAGGCAGACACATGGACACTAACCGAAAAAAGCCGCCTATACTGTCGCAGTAAGTAAAAAACTAAATTTACGTCCATATCGATTGATAAGCTATAGTCATGACGATACATTAAAGTGTGTTCCATCTTTTTGTCATAGAGCCAGCACCCATCATTATGCTAGCAATAATGATGTAACTTACTGAAACCATCTCAAGATGAACCTGAAAAGGTTCGAAACCCAGTTCATGGAATAAAACATAATTAGTCAAAAAAGTGACTGGTTGCAGTTTTGTATAACTTATTTACATATATAAATACAATGTCTAACTGAACTTTGGAATGAAAAGTATTTTCTTTGAAAGCTTTCGATTTTAAAATAAGTAGAGATCAATTATAATCAGTTTTTAGGCATTCTGGTAAAACACGAATTAATGATTACTGTTTGTTTGTAACAACCCTTTTTTATAGAAGATATTTTCAGTGGATCGCAAGTGCTACCTATAGCCCCTAACTACAAAGGGAAGTTAACTGTCCATATTGTGGGTAGGCACTTGTTACAAAGCATGCTTCTCCTCCACCGATCATCTCCCTAGTTGCCCTTGCTTCATCCACATCTCTTGACTACTGCACTTCTTGCTTCTGAGCTGAAAGAATTTACCACTCCCATTAACAACAACAACAATAATAATAATATATAGGCTCTGTAGCAATGTAGTAGCCATTATACAGTTTTCGCTGTTTTGTGTTGTCATTTAGAGTTTATTGTCGCGAGGTAAATAATGAAGCAAAGCCTTGTCTATTGCGGGAACTATAAGGAGTGTTCAAATGAAAAGGTACGAAACTTCGTAACAACCAAACCGAGTGAAATTGGTATATGCCGCTATGGCATACCGAAGTGAGACATCTAGTGACGTGGAAGCAATCGTCGTCGCCTCCCCCTAAAATATTCAAAGCTGTGTCCTCAGCAGGCAAAGTGATGTTCACCATCTTTTTCGTGGTCCGTGCTCCGGTACTCGTCGAACTCCACGAGCACGTTAAAGCCATTAACAGTGACGTGCGCTATGGGACACTCCGTGGCCTACACAAGTCCATCAAGAGCGGGCGGCCTGAACTGCTCACGGAAGGAATGATTCTGCTCCACGACAACGCGAGTCCGCCCTTCTCCAAAGTCATACAAAGTGCAAAGCTCAAGTGCGAAAGCTTTGGCATCTGCCCTGTACTCCGGTTTATGTCGCTCTGCGACTTGTATGTTTTGGTCCACAAACAAAACATCAACTCAGACGGCGAACTTAAGGACACTGTGGAGGGTTGGCTCCTGTCACAGTGACAGGAATTTTGGGAACACGGAAGCCTTCTTCGGCTTCTGATACAGTGTAATAGTTGTGCTCAGGCCTCTGATGATTACTTTCGAATAAAGATACCAACAGTGTTGTTTCGCACGTTTTATTTCGGACGCCGCTTTTGCTTGCAACTGGGAGAAGGCATTTTCACGAGATATTTAGGCTTTTTGTGATATACTCTACATGTCTGGTCCAAATGGTTTACTACACATGTCTGGTCCAAATGCCTCTGACCACTACGGGACTTAATATCTGAGGTCATCAGTCCCCTAGAACTTAGAACTACTTAAACCTAACTAAGCTAAGGTCATCACACACATCCATGCCCGAGGCAGGATTCGAACCTGCGACCGTAGCGATCGCACTGTTCCAGACTGAAGCGCCTAGAACCGCTCGGCCACACTGGCCGGTAATACATGTCTCACTTTTACTGTCCGATGTGTATAGTGGAAAATCATGAAACTTCCTGGCAGATTAAAACTGTGTGCCGGACCGAGACTCGAACGCGGGATCTTTGCCTTTCGCGGGCAAGAACACTTGCCTGCGAAAGGCAAAGGTCCCTAGTTCGAGTCTCGGTCCAGCACACAGTTTTAATCTGCCAGGAAGTTTCATACCAGCGCACACTCCGCTGGAGAGTGAAAATCTCATTCTGGAAACATCCCCCAGGCTGTGGCTAAGCCATGCCTCCGCAATATCCTTTCCTCCCGGAGTGCTAGTTCTGCTAGATTCGCAGAAGAGCTTCTGTGAAGTTTGGAAGGTAGGAGACGAGGTACTGGCAGAATTGAAGCTGTTAGGACGGGTCGTGCGTCGTGCTTGGGTAGTTCAGCAGGTAGAGCACTTGCCCGCGAAAGGCAAAGATTCCGAGTTCGAGTCTCGGGCCAGCGCACAGTTTTAATCTGACAGGAAGTTTCATATCAGCGTACACTCCGATGCAGAGTGAAACTCTCATTCTGGAAAAATATGCTTGTAGTTGGTGGACAATGTGAGGGAGATGTTCATACATTCGCTTGACGAGCTACAACCTCAACCGCATTGTATCAAGCGTTAAAAAATTGTAGTTATTGATAACTGACATAGTATTTCAGTCTACGAAATAGTGATAACAGTAATGACATTTTAAAAATTTTGTTTGTGACCGTAACACAACTGAATCCTATTATTTTTACTCTTCAGAGAATTACACTTTACTCCTGAGAAGGTACTTAAACCCAGTTTGGCAAGCTCACATCTACCTAAATATGGGATACTTGGGAGCACGACAGAGTAATCTAATATTCCAACACCAGCTATGTCGACGCAGCGCGCTCCTTCCTCTTCTTCTGGTAGGTCCTCTAAAGTCTGTACCACCCAAAACTCTTTTTCTCCTTTTTTTTTTTTTGAGAGAGAGTTGGCAGGCAAAAGAGAAAGCGCGTGTGTCTGCGTCGTCGCGAGGGCAACAAAAGCGCCGGGAGACGTGTGCAGTGTCGGGTGTTTACGCCTGCAGCGCTCCCCAGCCACAAATTCTGCCTGCGCGGGACGCAGTCAGCAGAGGGTGGGCGGTGGGGGTGGGGAGGCCGAAGCCCGGCTGTCAATTAGCGTGCGCCAGGCGGCGGCGGCGGCGGCGGCGGCGGGGGAGGGCCTGTCTCCCAGGCCGAAAACACGCCCACACCCCCTGGCACTGGCGTCTCCACGCTGCTCTAGGGGCCTTCTTTGTCGTCCCAGGCGGAAGAGCAATAGGGCGAGGAGACTGGGTTGGCTGTCTCGAGAGTTTCAGATCAGGGCTTACCACCTGTCACTCGAAGCCGCGTCGTATGAGAGGCGTTCCCTTACGGGTGACGTGGTAGCGTAGAGTCCGTACATGTAGAGAAGGCGACCTATTTACGATACCGTTCGTTCGTGGACCTAACACACGTTCTAGATCTCCTCTTTGGCTTAACTCGTTTTCGACAGATGTCGACTGAACAAACTGCAAAACTGACCCAGAGGACGCTACACGACGTCGACGAAAGGCCTACGCGGAGTGCGGGGGCCTGTAGTGGGTGGTCAGAACACTGAAATTTTTAACCTACAACAAAATTTCAAAAACTACTTTAAAGCTGACGATATTGTCTAACGTAGTACGCAGGGCTATTTTTTTTAAAAAAATCACTTCTAACAAAAAGGGGTGGTGCTCTGAAATATGAGTCACTGTTTTCGACAAAAAATCGTTATAAAGACGTGCACCAAAAGTCGCTATTAAAATACATCGCAATAGTCCTACGTGCTACAGTAGGAAAAACGCCGACTCACAAATTATAAAAAGGTACAATGAAACAAGATTCATATTTTCATATGATATTTCTCCCGCCCACTTGCAAAACGTTGTTTTGAAAAAAAAAAAGTGTTTAAAGTTTCAACATGTTTTTGTTTAATATTGAAAATGAACAAACCTTGAATCGGCAGTTGGATTTTTTTTTTTGACTAAATTATATTGGTTAACTGGCTTCCGCTTACAGTTGAAGCGTTTCCTGTACGACTAGGATTGTTTTCCGAACCTTTTCTATTCGTACAAATATAATTGGCATTTCCAAACACTCACGTGTTACTACTGACAGTTTCCTTAAAAAATTGTTTTCGTTTGTTCGATTATTTGAACTCATACTGGCCGCTTGGGTTACTGATATTTAGTTTTGAGTGTGTTTGCGCATTTGCAATTGCGAGAGAAACCAAATATGTGCGCCTGTGACAATACAACATAAATTTGGCCTGCTTTATGTTTCCAACAAAATGTGCAACCTGATTAAATCCTGAACTTTACTAGTACTCTCTTGAATTAAACAAAGTAATCCCTGTGTGTTAATGATCTTCCTCGTAATGGGATTGCTTGGAAACGCGGTGCTTGTTGCCCTTAGTGCGCCAGCTGCAAATTGCTAACTACAGTTGCTCAGTGCTTAGTGTGATGCTCCAGACAACAAGTAAACTATTTTATAGACATCATTCAGTGAGACAATGCTTTAAATAAAAATGACTTGGATCGAGGGTATGGACAATGCTCTTAGGTGAAATATTTCTGCAACAAACTGTTTTTAAACTATCTGATATATTGTTACTTGTATGCAATTCATGTTACAACATTCATTAACACAGACAAAGGGCAACATTGATACCAAACTCTTACTCTCACAAATGTTAGATACATCATTAATAAAAATGAGCCGGCCGCGGTGGTCTAGCGGTTCTAGGCGCGCAGTACGGAACCGCGCTACTGCTACGGTCGCAGGTTCGAATCCTGCCTCGGGCATGGATGTGTGTGATGTCCTTAGGTTAGTTAGGTTTAAGTAGTTCTAAGTTCTAGGGGACTGATGACCACAGATGTTAAGTCCCATAGTGCTCAGGGCCAATAAACATGAAAAATAACTTACAATGAAAAATTACTCAACATTTAATGAAAAATCTAAACTTCACTGATATGGATCTCTCATTCAACAATGATACTAACTACTTGCTACTGCAATGGGAATATATAAAAATATTGCCCTCATTCCTCTTCATACTCTTTTCATTCTAGATCACTTATCAAATCCTTTTTCTCTGTTGCACAATATTCAAACACAAATCATTTTCCTTAAACACAGATACACTTAACTTTACGTCTACATTGCCACCAGTCCTCTGCTCGGCGCGCCGCGCGGAGTGGCCGCGCGGTTTGTGCCGCCATGTCACGGATTGCGCGGCCCCTCCCGCCGGAGGTTCGAGTCCTCCCTCGGTCATGGATGTGTGTGTTGTTCTTAGCATAAGTTAGCACAAGTCAGTTTAAGTAGTGTGTGTCTAGGGACCGATGACCTCGGCAGTTTGGTCCTTTAGGAATTCGCACATATTCTGCTCGGTGTCTGTCTCACTACCACTCAAACGATACAACTCCCGCGCTCCTCGCTGCCAAGCAGCGATGACAAGACAAACACGTCTTCCAGCGATAGAGCTACTCTGAGCAAAGACTGCGCGCGATTAATAAGCGATTGAAAATTGTCGCTTAGCGTTTGAGACATCCAAAGTATGTACAAATTTCAGAAACGCAAGTAACAAACTCCCAATACACATGTTTCACTTCGTACAAAAAACAAGCGAAACGACAAGTTAAGCAGACGCGAGGCAAGCACGCGGTTTCAGACTGTTTGCCATCAACGAATCGTGTTACGAAGAGAAATCTTGTTGAGAATAGTATTTTAATTGATACTAATGCCCTCTCTGATATTAGCCGAAACCATCGGTAACGATTACAGTATTCCATCGGTTGCATTCGAGCGCTCAGTTGCGCCAGGCCCCCATGCAGTAAATCGCGGCTTTAAAGAACTTTAACATCTATGTCACACCTTATATGAATTAATCTTAAAAATAGAACGTCTGGGAACATTTTAAACAAACAAAAAAATGCACTAACTAGTTTCTATCCTGGTATACCCCCTTAATCTGCTACTAACATCGTACATTTTAATGTCAACCAGCAATCCAAGTCTTCCTCTCCTATTCTTAGAATTCGTTTATCATTCTGCCAGTTAATTTCACTTTAAGACTTTTCTCCCATAACCTCATTTCAAAACTGCTCAAGTATCTGAAACTTACTGTCGGATCGGGGCTCGAACATGGGACCGTTTCCTCTCGTTGGCAAGTGCTCTACCGACTGGACTATCCAAACCGACTCACAATCCATTCTTTCTGTACCTCATCTCCTACCTTCCAGACTTCACTGAAGTATTCCTGCATAACTTTCGCGATTAGCACATACGCAAGAAACTCAGTACTGAAGTTTAGATGATTGTTATTCATGAGCAGCAATATCAGTTGTGGAACGCATAGCTGAAGACTTTTTGTGATCCGAATACTGTCAGATTCGTGACCAATGTCGATCGTCTTTAATAAATATAAAAGAGCACAGTTCTATAGTATACGATGGAATTTTCACCCTTCATCGAAGCTGTCGAACACCGTCTACAAAAAATATGTTCTGTTTCGTGTTGAATGTCCATGATTCAGTGTCACATAACACTACACTCTAGGCACAACACTTGTATAGTCTCTTTCTAAGTTCTCTTGAAATTACTTTTGCTTTCAAAAAACATTTGACCTTTAAAAAAGTCCTTTTACCCTAAAAATATTCAGTTTCTTATTTCCTTCATACAGTTCCATTTTTTCCTAAAAGATACAACTTGTTCCAGTGTATTTTCTCGCTACAACATTTTGCTAGAGCTTTTATAATCCTGATTCTTATCACTCTGGTCTTTCTTACATTTATTCTCACTCGATAGGACCCTCACGTACGGGCATATGAGTCTTTTGAAATAGCAGTGTGTGACCAGGCATACGAGTCCAGAAATGTGGTACACGTAATACGTAATAAAATTGACTTTGGTATACAGTGAAAGGGTACAGTACCGCCCGACATTGAAAATAGGTACAACATACTTCATTATTTTTGTCAGAACAACACATTTTTTTTGTAAAATAACTCAATTTCAATTAATACAGCGAAGCCGGATACCAGTGTGGGAAAGAATGACAATTTATTTATTTAATTGATCACATGTGCACTCCCACAAAGTAAATCCCTACATCCAGTTTGGTGATATCTGTGAAATGAATGAATGTATGGTCGTCTGCTAACCGCAGATAGTGAATGTGAATATATGATCATCTTTGAGACGATCCTTTGGCCACCTTTGGTGGGACCAAAGAGATGAAATTTACCTGAGCTTTGAGCACCTGATATGTGGCTGACCAATACGGTAGCAAGGTGCTCCCTCACTTCGACAGAGGTGTGAGATGACCTGAAGAACGGCCATGTTTCAGCACTCTGCCGCTGGATCTTGTGCTGTTAAGACCTTTTTTAGTTGTGCTCCGTAATGACAAAAGAGTGGAGACATGGTATGCATGTGGAATATTTAAGAGTAGTTTGAAATAATAATTTCTCTATTTCAGGAATTTTTGTGGGGAGAATTAAGTGTCAGGCAGGTAATATTAATGGGATTGTAGTAATCTTCGGAAGTGACCAGCGGTCAAAATGAAACCACGTGTAGCAATAAGTTGAAATACTTCCGTGTGCTTAAGTTAAGCTGAATTACTAGCGTGTGTACAATAAGTTGAAATATTTAAGAAATAGCGTGTGTACCGTAAGTTGAAATATTTAAGAAATGGCGTGTGCAGGCCTTGAAATTAGAGACGAGTACTTCCACGTGGTGAGTACTGTGTGAGTCTCAAACTGTGCATGAGACAAAAGATAAAGAGAAGTACTCGTCCATGGTATCAGTTGAGGACTCGCGTGTGTGATGAATACGTTTTTAATATTACTTTGCGTGATATGATTCCGTGTGACGCTAGATTCAAACTCTGAGAGAGAAGCAAGGTGAGTCGGCCGTCTATCCAGCAACGCCACTTGGCTTGCATTGCACAGGAAGACGTGCATATATCTCCAGAGTTCATAGTAGGAAAGTAGAATTACGAAGTGGGGCAGCGTCGTGTGAAACTGGGATAAATATTAATTGAAATGGGAAAGCTGAAAGTGATAATGTTGTGACTATTCTCTGTGTAGTATTTCATATTGTAGTGTGGTGTATGTCATGTAATTTGGGTATGTGTGGTTTGCATGGGAGAGAAGCAAGGTAGTTGCAAAACATTAGTGGGTTATACTTGTTCCTTCTGTACTGCTCGGTCTGGAGGATAGTTTCGTGATGATGATTGTGAGAGTCGAAGTGTGAGAAATAATAAAAGATCCACCATCCTATCCAGAAAGTGCACTGTAGCGTTAAATAATTACGAGACCATAATATAGAGATTCACCATTGTAAAGCCATGCCCACTGGGCGGAATTTCTCATGTGTTATTGTTGTAGGTTATAGAATTTGTGTGTTTAGGTTAGAGAATTTATCGGAATAAATAAGATAGTGAAAAGAAAAAGATTGGTGGACTTTTCCTTCGAATTGTATGTTGTCATAATGTCCCGAATTTATAATGTGTCCGCCATTCATATTCAGTGCGGTGGCCACGTGTTGACAAAAGCCGTTAAATAAAAAAAAAGAAAGAAAATGTGGTATTGCCAGTGCGTAGTGTACAGTCAGAGTTCTGTAAATTACTTTTAGTCAGATGCGTGTTTCCGTTGCATATTAATCATATAGGAGGATAACTTGTAACTTAAGTGTGAGTACTAGAGTTCATGTTACTCGATAAATAAGAATGAATCCACTCGCTTGGCAGACCACTCATCTTGCAGGCCTGACTGCTTGATGCCACAGTATGAGCAAGGCATGTGGGTGCCTCTCAACAGTAAGGGCAAAACTATAGGTTTTTCACTAATGTTGACAATATTAGTTAGCAGATTGTAGATGAATACGATAAGTTGTATTGCCATCATTTTTATGTTAAGTTTAACGTTCACACATTTGCAAAGGTTTCGTTTAATGCTGTGGGCAAAACTGAGGTAATAAATAATAACGCTGTTAATTAAACTGTACCACAGAAGCGCGTCGAAAAAAAACAACAAACAAACATATAATTAATGGATTCGTTTTATTGTCATTAATTACGACGTGGTTTTCTGTTTGGCTTTGATGGCTGCGACCACTTTCATTTAATCACGTCAGTTATGGGTATTTTTTCTCATTTCGTTTCTCAATCGATCACGGCACATTCTTTCTCCTATCTCTCATTACTTGTGCTCTAACGAAATCCTCTTTCTCTCCCGTCCATTCTCTCACGTACACCATCTGATCAAAAGTATCCGGACACCTGTTAGTGGTCATTCAGTATAGTGTGTGTCCTCCCTTCGCCTTTGTCATGGCTTGAAAGACTTGGGACACTTTCACTGAGGTATCCGAATATCTGTGGGGGAATGGCAGTCCATTCTTTCTGAAGAGACGATACCAGAGAAGATAGTGATGTTAGACGCTGCGATCTGGTGCGAAATTGACGTTCTGCCTCTGTTAGGACCACTTCGGGACTCTGGGCAAGCCTGTCAGTTTCGTGAATGTTACTGCCCGCAAACCATTGCCTCGCAGATGGTGCTTTATGACAGACTGCATTATCATGTTGATGTAGGCATATGAGGAAAACTCCTTGTGTAAAGCTTACGACTCACCAGTGTTGCATAGACACTCATCAGGACCGCAAGAAGCACAATACAAGCCTGAAATGCCGGCAGGAGCGAATGACGTTAGCGAGTAGACTGCTCATGCCATCCGTCGGCCAAAATTTGGATTAATGTACGCACGAACAACAGGTCCAAGAAACCACAAACTGTCATCCGCTGGAGAGGTAGCTAACTTCTCTCATGTTCCAGCGCGGCACTATTAGCGCGTCTGCGCGTTAATGCACTACATAGCAACCAATGGGATCAAACCAAAGTAAATTGACATAATTCCTGTAATGTCACTCAAGAATTCATAAAGCACGCATGGTCTCAAATCGTCACTAATTTGTACATGTACAGAGTTGCACATGTACAAAGTAAGTTCTGTGATCGGGGATTTGGAATGTCGGGCCCTGAATACTCTGTATATTTTATTCTGTTTGCCGGTGGTTTGTGCTCTTGTAATTGGGGACCGTTATCCTTTTTCGTACTACTTCCACTGCGAGAGGCTTTCTGGCAGGCCTACGATTGAAGATAATACTCTGTTGCATATTTACCAGGGATGCGCTGTTTTAACATATTTTAACACAGGTTACACATCCACCGTGGACTCCCATTTTAATGTACGTATGGGGGTTTCTAAGAATTTCTGTTCGTCTGTTTAGCTTTGATAATCTTAGACATGTGGGTAGATATTATTGTTCATTTATAATTCTGCAAATTCACCTCCAGATGGGACGTATGTCCTGAAACCTGGTTGTGTTCTCCTTTTCAGAAATTGATAATTTTCACAAATGTAGCGGATTTTATCATCGATGGCGTAAAATGAATACCTCGACGGCCGATTGGGGCGTTTAACTTGCAGTGGGCCAGGCCGAAATTAGTTCTGTGATGTTTTGCGGATGTTTTCCGTAACATGAATTGGGGACACTCATTTGCGCTAGTATGTCTGTTCCAACATTCTGAGTGACTAACTGTTTCCGTTTCTTCTATATCTTCATGACGAGTATGCGGCAGAGATTCCCCAGATGACAACAGCCGCGGCTCATACAGGGTATAGCGTCCCCAGTGAAATAATAAGAAAAAACTTAAAAAACAGTATTTATAAAGAAGAGACATTTAAAAATTGAATAATATACATTTTTCTCATGAATCCGTATTATGATAATTTCTCTGTGCAAGTTTCGAGGGCAAAGAAATATAACAAAATGATGTAAAGAGACGACAAGATACGCTCTTTTGTTAATATTTTAGTCGTCTTCACTACTTCTCTTGTCTTGGTTGCGTGTAGACGGACATCTTGCGACTGCTGGCTGATGTAAGCATGTTTGTATTAATTAAGCATATAATATATTAATTTAATATTATTGTGCATTTTTAATTTGTAAGAGGTGATCCCGATTTCATGTCCGCTTTGCTTGAATTAACCTGCATTCGAGTAATTTACAGTGCAACAGACACAGCGGCCGATGCAGCCAACGACGCCATTACGTGGCGATATTAACTTATAAAATTTAGCGGAAGCGTAAAACTCGTCCGCTATTAACATAATATACATTTATCTCCACAGTCCCCTAGAACATAGAGCTATTTAAACCTAACCAACCTAAGGACATGACACACATCCATGCCCGAGGCAGGATTCGAACCAGCGACCGTAGCGGTTGCGGGTTTCCAGACTTTTGGACACAGTCACAATCTGTGTCACATTTATTATAGATTTCGGACTACATTGGCCATCTTCACGTTCTATTGGTCATGGGCGGTGTTTGGTGAACTAGACACCTAATTCATTATATGCCTTGTTAAATTACGTGTGACTTAAAGAAAAAAATCGCGATACGTCCATCGCCAACCCCCTTCAACGGGATGTCGGTTTTTTGCCCAGAAACTACCACGCAGTATTACGTGATGTCTCGTGAGGGTGGTACAATTTTTGTCTGGTGTGCATGTTAACACGGGTACAGATAAATGCTTCGCAATTCTTCAACAATCTTCGGTTCCGGAACGCGAACGCCGCCCTCAGCTTTGGCGTCGAAGACAGGACGAAGGGTGCCGAGTAGTGCAGTGTCAGCTCGGCTTCTGACAAGGGAACCTCCCCCTCGCACCCCCCTCAGATTTAGTTATAATTTGGCACAGTGGGTAGGCCTTGAAAAACTGAACACAGATCAATCGAGAAAACAGGAAGATGTTGTGTGGAACTATGAAAAAATAAGCAAAATATACAAACTGAGTAGTCCATGCGCAAGATAATCAACATCAAGGAGATTGTGAGCCCAGGAGCGCCGTGGTCCCGTGGTTAGCGTGAGCAGCTGCGAAATGAGAGGTCCTTGGTTCACGTCCTCCCTCCAGAGAAAAGTTTAATTTTTTATTTTCAGACAATTATTATTTGTCCGTCCGTCCGTCCGATGCGAGGTAACTGCGCCGTAGTATGGGGACGCTACACCTAAATAAACATCGAAACACACGACGTCAGTCGACTACAGCGCACGGAAGAGAGAGTATTCCTGCTAACGAGGCTCCCTGGCTGACAGTTGACTGTTCGCTACTTTGGACGAGAGTGCATTAAATACGTGAGATGTATTCCGTGGGCAATATGAATCCAGCAAATAAAGTCCGCGAAAATAAAGAAAGTAAACGGACAGATAATAATTGTCTGAAAATAAAAAAATTAAACTTTTCACTCTAGGGTGGACTTGAACCAATGACCTCTCGTTTTGCAGCTGCTCACGCTAACTACAGGAGCACGGCGCTCCTGAGCTCACATTGTCCTTAATGTTGATTATCTTGCGCATGGACTACTCAGTTTGTATATTTTGCTTATTTTTTCATAGTTCCACACAACTTCTTCCTGTTTTCTCGATTGATCTGTGTTCAGTTTTTCAAGGCCTATCCACTGGCCTACTTATAACTAAATCTGAGGGGGGTGCGATGGGGAGGTTCCCTTGTGAGTCCCCCCGCAGTTGTACGGCGGATGCGGAATGCGCGCCGTCACGGCCGCACCGGTCCGCGAGCACGCGTCACCACGCGGCCACAATGGCGCAGGTAGTGGCGGCGGAGGTGCCCGCAGCGGCGGGACCGCGCCGGAACCCAGGCTTCCGTCGGAAGAGTGTCCGCCCGCCGGAACGACGCGGCGGACGCTGCCGTCACGTCATGACGAGCCCACTACCCCCCAGTTAGCTAGACCGCCGGCACTGTGCGTGTGCCACTGAGGTAATAACCTTAGGGCGGATTTCCCAGCGCATCTGTTGAAAGTCTGATGTTTAAAGTTACTATCTGAGCTAATACACGAACTGACATTGTGGGTGACAGAGAGTGAACAAAACAATCAGTTTTAGCAGTGAACACGTGGTGTGTCGTGGGGCGATCACTCTGTTTTTAAAATAATTGAAAATTCACGATCGCTTCAATCTAACAATAGTAGGGATAAAAAGTATGTTCCAATGACATATCAAGGGCCGCTGTGTGACAAAATAGACCGACAGTTTCGTAAGTCCGTCGTGGTCCTGGCATTTAGCACGAAAAATAGTTTGCGCTCGAAACTTAGGCATACGATTGAAGAAAGCATTGATAAATTTAGGAACACAGGGGTATACAGAATGTGGCGGGTGTGAAGGCTTTAATGTGGGTCGGACAGGGAGATCGTTTTTTACGCGTTTTAGTGAGCACACGAGTGCCCACAATAAATCCGCTTTGGGTGACCATCTGCGGGATTCGAACCATGAAATTATTCATATGCAGCAAGGTATGCATAAAGCACCGAAAGGAAGCAAACTCAACGTTTTGGAAAACATCGAAATTTACAAAAACAGAAAGAGGTTTCCGACCAAATTGTGGAACGACCAGTTAGAATCGGCGGATCATAATTTCTTTGACATATTTGATGCGGTGCTCTAGAGACCCTGTGCGACCTATTCACTCATTGTGATTGGTGTTGTGTATCTGTTATGCTCGGAAAGCCACCTTTGGAATACTGCTAATGTTATTTATGTTTATAAGGGGGGCCTACCTTGGTAAAGAAAATACTTGTTATAAGGCTTGAAGTGTAGTTGACCAGCTTCGCCAGTAAAACTTTACTCGATGATTACCATTGCCCGCCAAGCGTGTCTTCGTTACGTTCATATTTTATATATGTTTATATTTTAGAGATATATTTGTGTATGGAGCTAGAACGCTTGTGATTTTGGTATCATAGTAATATAGTTTGTCATTATTCCCCATTCGGTGAGGCCCATGGACGAAACTAGTGCCATGCCGATGGGAGCGCACGTGGAGTCACTGTGCATCTTGGGCCGCATGTCATTTTCCCCCCTGTTATTGTGCCCTTCGGTTTACTTCTGACCTGGCATTCCTTAATTCCATGTGCCTATGCAGGTTTTCGTAGTTGATTCGTACCCTGCTCATAACGAATGTATAGATGGTGAGAGACTTTATAGCAAGTGGCTAAAAAAATGGTTCAAATGGCTCTGAGCACTATGGGACTTAACATCTGAGGTCATCAGTCCCCTAGAACTTAGAACTACTCAAACCTAACTAACCTAAGGACATCACACACATCCATGCCCGAGACAGGATTCGAACCTGCGACCGTAGCGGTCACGTGGTTCCAGACTGAAGCACCTAGAACCGCACGGCCACACCGGCCGGCTATAGCAAGTGAATATGTTCTTTTTTAGCCCTTCCAATACCTAAGACCATAGTGCCTGGACAGGTAAAGCCCAGCATACAGGTTTTAATCGCTCGTCACATTGTACCTAAGTCGTGATATGAACAGCTTTCTGTGTGCATTTTCATGACGTCCTTATATGAATAAAGGTAAATTATAATATGTAGTTTTGTAAGGCGCTAATGGATAATGTCTGTGCCTCAGATGCTTTTGCTTTGTAATTGACGTACTTTATAGTGATTGTAGTATGTACAGGAAATGTATGCGCAAATGTGGGCTTTGCATGGGTATGTGACAAGCAGTTATAGTAAAGTTGTGTTTTAGTAGTAATGAGTGGTTATACCGTGGGACTGTGTATGCGCTGCTTGGACAGCGCTATCTGGTGGCCGGTTGTGAACCGCTAGAATCACAGCAGGTAAGCCTGCGTGGAATAGGGCAGTGATGATGCCGACCGATGTTAGGCGAGCAGTGGTAGTTTCATCTGGCGACTTCAATTTCATAGTTTATGGAAAGAACGACCATGAGAGCAGTTTTTATTATTTTTTATTAGTTGTGACAATGATTTTATCAGATGGTCTGCCTCATATGCCGTGATGTCCATATTGTTTTATAAATGTTAATCCACGTTTCAGGTATGGTTCTGTAATAATTGTAATGTATATAGTTAACCCATGTAAGCCCTCCGTCAAACCTGTTATGTTATACCTTCACAGATCTGATGATGGCACCTTCAGAGTGCTGAAATCGGTCATCTAATAAACGATTGAAGCGATCGTGGCTTTTCAATTATTTTAAAATCAGTTTTAGGATTAAGACTTGGAAATATACACTGACGGAAAATAAAATTTCAACACTCAGAAATAATTACTGTGGAGTAATGAAATTTCGGGAATGCTGGTACATTAATAACGGGTGTAACCACCACAACATTAAACGTAACCATGCAAACGTGTATGCATTATGTCACACAGCTGCCAGATCTCACTTTGTGGGACGGAGTTCTGTGCATGCTGCACATGGTCGGTCAAATATAGGGAAGGTTCAATGCTGTTGGTTGATGAAGTTGGAGTTGTCATCCCATGATGTCACATATGTACTCGATCTGGTGGTCGAGTAGACCAAGGCAACATGTCGACACACTGTAGAGCAACTTGGGTCACAACAGCGGTATGTGGCCGAGCGTTATCCTGTTGGAAAACAACCCCTGGAATACTATTCATAAATGGGAGCATAACAGATCGAATCACCAGACTGACGTGCAAATTGGCATTGAGGGTGCGTGGGTTAACGACTCCTTCTGTCATCGCACCCCAGACCATCACGCTAGGTGTAGCTCCAATGTGTCTAGGCTGCAGAAAGGTTGACTGCAGGATCTCAGCTGGTCTCCTTCTAACCAACACACAGCCTTCAGGGGCACAGAGGCAAAAACGACTTTCATCAAAAAATATAACAGATCTACACTCCGCCCTGCAATGAGATCTCGCTTGACACCATGGCGGTGGTTTGGGGTCAGTGAAATGCACATCACAGCGCGTCTGGCTCGGATATGTCTCTGAAGTAACCGATTTACAACAGTTTGGTGTGTCACTGTGGTGCCAACGGCTGTTCGAGTTTGTGTTACAAACGCAGCACAATGCGTCAGAGCCATACGCCGAGCACGATGGTCTTCCTTCTCGGTAGTGCCACGTGTCCTCTGTACTGCACCACCTTTCAGATACCGCTAACTCGTAGCAGACATATTGTATTAACAGCACTGCAATTTTAAGCGAAAGGCAACGTTAGACAATGTAGCTCACTCTCCTACTAATAATACTACAATCAGTTGTACTGAAAAGGCCTTGCCTATAGTCAAAGACGTAATCTGTGTGACTTGAAATAATCATCTGTAGTAACACAACGACGTCACGTTAGATTTGATTTTCCTCTTCTCACGCCATAAATCACAGTACAGCGTGCTCTGGCTTCACTATGAACGAAAGGATGGACACAATAACACTTTTCGTGGTATAATGGGGTCAATGGTAGCTATCTGGATATTGAGACCTTAACTTCTCCCGGCGAATCGAATGTTCAAATAACTTACGGGTTTGCTCCCGGGTGACGTCGTCGGACACCGCCGATATTTCGACAGGAGCACACCCGGCCATTCTCAAGGCACAAATGCAAGGAAGAAAAAATGTGCAAGCATATTTAATACCTCGGTTCATAGAGGAGAAACCAGGAAGATACCACACACAGAACAAGTGTCAACACAACCAAAGATAACCAACATCAGAAATATCGATGGTTACTATTAATCAACAGGTGAGGAGCACTAATTTTGTCCCTCTGTTTTTTCAGGAGAGACAGAGCCGGATTCCAAGCAGCATTTAAACAAAATCCACCATCTCTGTTAATAAGGTTGCTTGATAGTCTGATTTCAACAGCTTCCTTAATAACACTATCCCAATAGTTTGACGTGCAAGCCAGAATCTCCGTGTTGTTGTATTCCATAGGATGACCGGTGTCAAGGCAATGTTCTGCAATAGCCGATTTACTCGGCTGTTGTAAGCGTGTGTGACGCTTATGTTCAATACACCGATCTTCCACAGTCCTGATTGTCTGACCAACATATGACATGCCACAACTGCAAGGAATACGATAGACCCCAGCCTTTCGCAAACCAAGATCATCTCTTACGGACGCCAACAGGGCCTTAATCTTGGAAGGTGGTCGAAAAACACATTTCACATCATATTTCCATAAAATACGGCCAATCCTGTTGGAAATGCTTCCTGCGTAAGGCAAAAAGGCCGTAGACTTAGGTGCCACTTCGTTGCTTTCGTCACTCCCCCATTTGCGCAGAAGGCTGATGGCGCAACGCACGTTTGAGCTGCCTCTCATTATAACCATTCTGACGAAAGGTGACTTCGAGATGTGCTAGCTCAGCTGCCAAACTTTCAGGGTCTGAGATAACGTGGGCCCTGTGAACCAAGGTGCGAAGTACTGCTTCACGCTGAGCTAGATGGTGACAACTATCAGCTCGCAGATACAAGTCAGTGTGAGTGGGCTTCCTATAAACAGAATGTCCCAACGTACCATCAGTCTTCCTTTTGACCAACACATCAAGGAAGGGAAGGCATCCATTCTTTTCCACCTCCATAGTGAACTGAATATTCTGGTAGATTGAATTCAGATGTTCCAAAAACCGGTTTAAATTCTCACTACCAAGAGGCCACACAACAAAAGTATCATCTACATATCTGAAAAAACACGCAGGTTTCAAGGTTGCTGACTCCAATGCACGTTCCTCAAAGTCCTCCATAAACAAATTGGCCACAATAGGTGACAACGGGCTTCCCATGGCAACTCCATCAGTTTGTTCGTAATACTGACCATTGAATAAAAAGTAAGTGGAAGTCAGCACATGTCGAAACAAATTTGTTAACTCGATACCAAACTTAACCTCAATTAGCTGCAACGAATCAGAGAGAGGAACGCGAGTGAAAAGAGAAACCACATCAAAACTGACTAAAATATCAGAGTCATTCAAACGCAATCCCTGCAATCAACGTGAGAAATCTGCAGAGTTCTTAATGTGGTGTTCACACCTACCTGCTAGTGGGCTCAACAAACTAGCAAGATGTTTAGCTACACGATATGTCGGAGCACCAATAGGCCTCAACGGGACAGCCTCTTTATGGACCTTAGGGAGGCCATATAATCTTGGTGGTACAGCTACCTCACCTGTTGATTAATAGTAACCATCGATATTTCTGATGTTGGTTATCTTTGGTTGTGTTGACACTTGTTCTGTGTGTGCTAATTGAGGTTATGTTTGGTGTCGAGTTAACAAATTTGTTTCGACATGTGCTGACTTCCACTAACTTTTTATTGCAGAACATTGCCTTGACACCGGTCATCCTATGGAATACAACAACACGGAGATTCTATTGGGATAGTGTTATTAAGGAAGCTGTTGAAATCAGACTATCAAGCAACCTTATTAACAGAGATGGTAGATTTTGTTTAAATGCTGCTTGGAATCCGGCTCTGTCTCTCCTGAAAAAACAGAGGGACAAAATTAGTGCTACCTCACCTGTTGATTAATAGTAACCATCGATATTTCTGATCTTGGTTGTCTTTGGTTGTGTTGACACTTGTTCTGTGTGTGGTATCTTCCTTGTTTCTCCTCTATGAACCGAGGTATTAAATATGCTTGCACATTTTTTCTTCCTTGCATTTGTGCCTTGAGAATGGCAGGGTGTGCCCCTGTCGAAATATCGGCGGTGTCCGACGACGTCATCCGGCAACAAACCAGTAAGTTATTTGAATATCTGGATATTAATTACAACACGCATATGACTATCAGGGTTCACTAGGTTCGACAGATAAACTGCCACGAAGGCTAGTATCAGACACTAGAAAAATACTAAATGCGAGAGTCTAAGGGCAGTAGGAATGATGTATTTACTTCACCAGTAACAACAACCTACAGTGAAATTTAGTCTATATACGCTGACAACACAACTCAATACCGTCTAAACAACGTAAGTACCAGAAGTGATAGCTTTCGTTTATGAGTGATGAGTACCTCATATAGAACCGTTGCCTCTTGTAGTTGCTCCTCTTTTAAAGCTTCAACGAATAATCGTATATACACTCAATCCGTGTGAACGTTATAAATTTTTGCGTAAATCTAAGAATAAGTTCACATGGCAAAGATATAATTTTACGTTGTTTATATCTCTCGTTGTCAATCAACGATAACCTCTATAAGCAGCGCCTGGCTACAACAATATCCTTGACTCTATTGAAATTTTATCATAATAAACTACTTCGTTAATGTCAACATTTCAGAATTAAATGGAATAAGTTTTCATTTATAATTAACTACTTTTTAATAAAAGTTAACTGGTTTTCCCTATGTAAATAAAGATTAATTATCTTCCTCTCTGCTGGAAGTTATTATCTGAAAAATACTATTCCTTCTCTTTACTTTCTTTGAACTTTGCTTTCACCAATATCCGAGTCTTTTACTTTAGTGGCCTTCGTATTTACTTTGTTCCGAAAAGATATATTCAATTTATTAGTCTGCTTTCTGTAATAGTTTGGGGATAAACAACAAGTCAGGTACTGACTTTTTCAGTTTAAAACCTTTTCCTTCATTTCCTGGTGCTCTATTCAAAACCCCATTAAGCGTAAATGTAATAAAAGAATAAAACAAAAAACCTGGGTATCACCGCCACTTTTCAACTGTATGAACTTCAAATAATCAGACAAAGCTCAATCACTTAGGGCGTTGACTTCCGCGACCTACTAATACTCAAAACACAGCACTCAATGATCACTCTTTCAGAGAGAATTTGCGTGTTCACTAATAAATCGTTCTTGATTTGTCGGTTAGCGACAAGGGGAAAGACTATCAAATTCTCAATAAACTTCAAACTGTTTCTCAATAAATAACTATTACGTAGGACGATCATTCTTTAATACAGACTACACATTCAGTGCATCCAACGAGATTTCCAGAATTTACTGCCGCGCGGAGTAGCCTCGCGATCTATGGGCGTCTTGCCACGGTTCGGGCTGCTCCACCGTCCGAGGTTCGAGTCCTCCCTCGGACATGGGTGTTTTTGTGTTGTCCTTAGCGTAAGTTACTTTAAGCTAGATTAAATAGTGTGTAAGCCTAGGGACCGATTACCTCAGCAGTTTGGTCCCATAGGATTTTGCCACCTACCTACTGATATTTACTGTATTACGACGCTCACGCCAAAGTCACGCAATAAATCATAACAAAATACCGCTAAGTCACTATTCCTCAGTGCTTGCGTACACCTATACAACCACAATAATGCAACGCAACGCTACTATGCCTCACTATGTGCTTCAATCCTCAACCACAAAATAACTAACGATTTCATGTGAACACGTCTCTTTACACATACCATCCAACGGAAAACCTCACAAAAATATTGAAACACGGATCGCCTACCATCGCGTAGCTGTTAACCAGCACAACGCACCATTAATCACAAGTAGGAGAAACTAATCACACTTTAGAATAAATCGAAGCTTTTCCAATGCCTGGTGAGTCTACACCCTCCGAAAACCGGCGAAATAAACATTTTCTACGCCAGCTGATAATCTTATCAAAATAATCTTTCCAAACGACTTAGAACTGCTTTGAACACACTTTGAGTTCTATCCCCGTTCAGACTAATTCACGTATCGTACTTGTGAGCCTAACTTATCACACTCTTGATGTAATCTTTCTCCAGGCTCACTACTCGAGTATTACTCGGGTACTACAGCAAGAACCATTCTCTGCGAACAAACGTATCACGCTAATTCTCTCTTTAACAATAAGTGTTTCTTCTTAGTAGTAGCCGGCAAACGTTCGTAGTGGCCAGCTGCATCGTAGTTATCTTCGCCGCACGTCGTGGTTCAGCAGTCGGCAGAGCGTTGTAAAACTCGCTGACTTGACAGGACACAGCATTTCACGACCATAAGGTGTCACAGATCTGTAACATTTTTACACAAAAATATAAGAAAACCATTCAAACAACTTAACAAATTCTTTATTCTCGTAGCACATAATAATCGATAGTAAGTTGCGTTACAAAGAAGTGATGCGCTTTTCTTGGGCTGAAGACGGTTTAGCGCCTTAACAAACATTCAGCTTCTCGTAGCCATATTGCACGATCTCATTCAAGCTCAGTGAGGTGTTGATAATAGCTTCTTTGTCACTTTAAGTGCATTCGCGACTAACATCAACCCACCACCGCCGGTCTCCAAAGCTAACTAACGCCCATTGCCGTTACAGCATGTATTTAAAGCAACCTGATTCGCATCCTCATAGTGGCACTACTAGAGCCATTCCTATGCAACTGGCGCGAAATTCGAATAGGCGTCCTCTTTCTAATGTACAAACACGTCTACCAACTTCTGTTTATATCGGACAACTCTTTCTTGGCGTTGCGATTTTCTCTTCCCGTCAGTGTATATTGCCTGACAAAGAAAGTTAGCACCCAGAAGACATGGTCGGGTCTCGCTCAGTATACGTAAATGATTATAGTTGCATTTTTCTGTGACTAGTAGAACGGCCACGAGAGTGCATTAGTGTTGTTCGTGTTTAGTGTTGTTACCGGGCTTGACAGGATATATGTGAGGGGGGTGAACAGCTTCAGATGTTGAGCAGTCGTTGCGAAGGATATGAGGAAGCCATGTACTCACGTCAGACGGCATTATCAAGGCTTCACTGTGAGTCTCTATTTGGTCAGTTAGTCGAATCATGGAATATCCAGACTTGGGAAACATTCGGACGTGACAGTGGTGCAGTGTTGCACTGCACGGGAAAGTGAGGGACAGCACACTCGCTGTCAAGTTTTCAGGTGAACGCGTCTGACCAGCACATGGCAGGATCGCCTTATTGCGCACCAAACGCATTGTAATCCTTTTTTCGTTCCATTGGGTCTAGAGCACAGTATACATCAGTATAAGACATAATGAAAACGAATGTCCCAAAACCAGCTGCGGTAAGCTAATGTATGTATTTTTTAAAATATTTTACACGACAGGACTGTTTCGGTTTGTCACAATATCTGACACAAGCTTGTTTCACGTTTAGTAACTTAGAAAAAGTAATATACTTGCCAAGGTATGACAGTAGAAATTTAGTACAGATGCAATATGGTCGTCACTTCCTACTAGACGTAAGTACCAATGCAATTGCAAATATAAAACAACCACCATTTACGTATAGATAATCTTACAGAAGTTATTGTCGCAGGTAATTTGATAATGGTAATAAGCCGAAATAGGCCTCTCGTGTAAAATATTTAAATAAAATATATCATCTTATTGCATCTAGTTTTGGAACGTTCTTTTTCATTACATCGTAATCCATTCATATCTGGCTCCTGCCATACGAGAACAAGCAGTGGAGTCTCTGAACAAACATTCTGTGATATCCCACACGACTGGTCGGATATCAACAGGAGCTGCATTAGGGATTTACCGACCTATGTAGAGGCTATCATTAACACCACAACACAAACGGTTGCTTTGGAGTGCTGCTCTGACCAGGAAGCATGGACTACCGATGAAAAGCGTCACACTGTGCTCGGCTATGAATTGTGGTTCTGCAACAACCCACATGACCATCGTCAGCGATTATGGTTCCGACGTGGCGAGAGGTCCCATCTTTCTAATGGTTTGGAGAGGCGCAGTGGTGTCATTTCTGGCGTCATGGTGTAAAAGCCATAAGACATGACTTCAGTTCATTGCTTTGTTTCTCTTGTTATTAATAATTTAGTTTTGGCTTCTAGCATACTTTTTAGCCATAGTGCATTAAAAGGACTTACAATATACTAGAGTACCATTTAACCATCTTCATATTTTTACGGCATAAACCTCTAAATTTGCATTCAAATTAAAATTTTTGTATATGTTTAATTATACTGCTAGATACAAGTTGACTGGTAGATACAAGTTGCAGTAAAACAATTAATTCGGTTATTTAATCAGTTTCAATTTCTTTTGGATTTTTATGTCTTCTTGTGCTTTAACCTGTCTATGGCGTCATATTCACACAGGGTTGTATCTCCAAGAACTGGGATAGTGCAGGGCGGCAGTCAGTCATCAAGTCTCGAGAGCTCCATTAAAAGAGGTCTGGTAGGTAGTCATTCAGGGAACGCTGACAGCACAATCATGCGTCACTTACATCTTGCATCATCACGTATTACCTCTTATACGACAGTGCAGATGTTGTGGTACTCTCATTTTCAACAAGGTCCCCAGAACGTCACGATAGAACATGTGTGGGAGCAACTCACGTATCATCTCGGTCCCGTTGCCTTTGTCTGGGGTATCAACGACCAGTTGCAACACCTGTGGGCCATCTTGCCTTAGGTGAGGATACAAATGCCTCTCAGCCAAAGCAGCGCCTGCATCCAGGCCAGCGGAGGTTCTACATCGAAGTGACACATGCGATCAGAGTGCTAAATCTGACACGATTTTGTAATCACTTAAATAAACTCACATACAGGTACCTTCTCAAACTATGACGTTTCATTTTGTTTCTTTCTCCCCTTCTGGGTATTTCGCTTTTATTGTCGAGCAATGTGTGTTTTTATACTTGCTAGTTGACCACTAACGACCTTAAGCAATATGCTTTTGAAAATGACGTAATATCAGAACGCTTAAGGCATTTGGGAACAATAAAATGGTAGTCAAGGCATCTCAAAAAGCTTAAGTGCATCCAGTGGCCGCTTTGTCTCACAGTGCTTTTATGCAAATTTTGGCGTTGATTATGCTTGACTATACTGTAGTGTAAATAGATCATTGTTCGTAAGGACAACCTGTAGAGTGCACGTGTTTCTGCTAGAATTAATAATTACATGAATAATTGAGAAGCACACATTTGATTACAATAATACACTGAATTGTTTAAAACCCTGAATAAATTTGAGTCATTGGTATTTACGAAATATACATGCATCTAACTACGATGATAATAATATCAGCACTGACTTCAGAAATTATCCACATTTCGACTATGATAACAATATCTCCACTGATTTGTCTACAAGCTTAAAGGGAAGTTGAAACACTGAGACTCTTTTGACTGTCTCCACATGCCTCAAAGAATTTGTTCTACAAGGGCCACAAATTGCTGAACTCAACGAACTTGAAAATTAGAAGAACATAGAGATTATTTTGTTGCCGCATGATGTTGTAAAATGGAGAGGATTCCGAAAAAAAAAGACAGTTAATCCTTAGAACAATCAGGGTGTAGCATAGTCTGAAGATAGTCTCTGGCAATAGATAGTGAGATGTTACCCTGATTCCAGAAAACTCACTCTAGTGGACGAAAGGAATTACTACATATGTATTTATGTAATAGGTCGTTACCCATCCGAACGTTGATGATGCTCGACAACCAGTAAAGGAAACTATTAATCATACATGAGTCAGCTGATCAATAAGCGACACTTTAAAAGATTCAATTTCTCACAGAAAAATTACGAAAAAAATAACGAAACGTACCTCTGCAATATGTTTCTATTAATACTTCTGGATAAACAAGTGGGATGCTAAATAAAGTGAAACACATACCGAACACAGATCATTCCCGACCATATGTAACAAAAGAATTTCACAGAACATCTCGACAAAAAAATCTAAATATTATTCTAACAAAACTGGTCAAACATTGAACGGATACTCTGATCCACGTGGCCGCCTCGTAGTAAATCATTCTAAATTTCTGACCCACATAAATTCGCAGTAATTAAGAAAAAGATACGTGAACATAGCTCGTATAAGATCATTGGAATGAAGAATCCACAAAGGAATGCTAACAAAATTCACTACTGTTACACTTTTGGCTAGATCTCACCGAAGAAATTCTCATACGAAGCCTTCAAAATCTGCGTCCTTCCTCTCCAGATATTGCTCCTGATCTCTGTCAACAGAAAACTAATTTGCATGCCGTGCTTTTGGAAGGCAGAAGACTCGGGAAGATACTATTGTTCGCATCTGCCTGTCGACTCAGCGAGTGTAGGGCAGGCTAGGTTCAAGTATTGCGCGGGTCTTTGGAGATGCCATATGCTAATAGCTGTGAGCACGAAGCAACTGCATAATAGTAATGAAATGAGGCTAGTAGCATCATTTGAGCTTGCTGAGCTTGTTTAAGTCTGAAACTGCTATCTGACTCTTTATAACCTTTGATGATGTCTCCAGCATTAACAGACGAAACATTATGGACAGAAATAAGCCTTGTATTGGGTCTAACGCCCATTGCAAAAATGAGATAGGACAAGGAACTATTAATGTTATACGAAATCACCTCAATCATGTACTGTGCAGTGGCTGTAGGTGCGTGTATTGTGTATTGAACCGGGGACCTAGAAACAACGGAGAGGATTCGTCCAGCGGTAGCTGGCAGTGTTCCACAACCTCACAACAGGCCACAGCAGTCCACCCACCCATCCACACCACCGCCGCCCCACATCGAACCCAGAGTTATTTTGTGCGGTTCAGCCCCCAGTTCCCCCCCCCCCCCCTCCCTCCCACGGGAACGTTTCATACCACACGAGTGTAATCCGAAATGTTTGCGTGGTAGAGCAATCGTGGTGTACGCGTACGTCGAGACAGGACTGTAGATGTAGATGTAGATTATTTTGAAGATTATTTTATTTTAAACATTTGTTCGAGAACCTATTTCGTTGCCACAAACGTCGGTTATTCCGAGGAGTCAAGCGTGCCATCTGTCAGCAAGAAGCATGAACTTTGCTCTGCAATTGTCCATATTTTAATCGCCGGCCGAAGTGGCCGTGCGGTTAAAGGCGCTGCAGTCTGGAACCGCAAGACCGCTACGGTCGCAGGTTCGAATCCTGCCTCGGGCATGGCTGTTTGTGATGTCCTTAGGTTAGTTAGGTTTAACTAGTTCTAAGTTCTAGGGGACTAATGACCTCAGCAGTTGAGTCCCATAGTGCTCAGAGCCATTTGAACCATATTTTAATCATTATGTACATTCTGTTTGGAAAGCAAAGCCCAGCATTTGCCAACGTAAGTGCATAAATTGCTCAAATATAAGAAATTTTTTGCCACTGCATTTCATACGATATCCTTATTGTTTTGATCTACTACATCGCATGCTGCACGATACTGTTATTGATGGCGACTACTACATTCGCAGTAGAATTTGTGAAAACGGTCTGTAAAATAAACTACAACAGATAATTGCGAAAGTTTGCGATAATAAAGACAGGGTGCTTCAGCTGCCCTACCGATGCCATTTTATGCAACACGCCATGTTATATCTGTCCTTTAAAAAACACTTGCGAGATTTTCATATTTTCCCGCCCGCTACGCGCAAACCGTTAGCCTTACAGAAAAAATGAACAGCATCTTTCAGTAGGAAATTTAAAGTAGTTAATTTTGTACTGGGATACGCTTTCACTAGAGGTCGTAATCTTCGAGTTATTCAAGAAAAACATACAAAACTGGCCTTCCAACCCACCGCCCACGCACAGACTCAGCCCCCACATTCGATCTCTTTTGGTCTTCAGTGACTGGCCTTAGTACGCCACAGGCTTAGTCGAGCATACAGAAATTGTAAAATTTACGTAGCGTAAATTTTACCCAACAATTTTGTCAATTTTAGCAGCATATAGTAAACAATTACATACACTCCTGGAAATGGAAAAAAGAACACATTGACACCGGTGTGTCAGACCCACCATACTTGCTCCGGACACTGCGAGAGGGCTGTACAAGCAATGATCACACGCACGGCACAGCGGACGCACCAGGAACCGCGGTGTTGGCCGTCGAATGGCGCTAGCTGCGCAGCATTTGTGCACCGCCGCCGTCAGTGTCAGCCAGTTTGCCATGGCATACGGAGCTCCATCGCAGTCTTTAACACTGGTAGCATGCCGCGACAGCGTGGACGTGAACCGTATGTGCAGTTGACGGACTTTGAGCGAGGGCGTATAGTGGGCGTGCGGGAGGCCGGGTGGACGTACAGCCGAATTGCTCAACACGTGGGGCGTGAGGTCTCCACAGTACATTGATGTTGTCGCCAGTGGTCGGCGGAAGGTGCACGTGCCCGTCGACCTGGGACCGGACCGCAGCGACGCACGGATGCACGCCAAGACCGTAGGATCCTACGCAGTGCCGTAGGGGACCGCACCGCCACTTCCCAGCAAATTAGGGACACTGTTGCTCCTGGGGTATCGGCGAGGACCATTCGCAACCGTCTCCATGAAGCTGGGCTACGGTCCCGCACACCGTTAGGCCGTCTTCCGCTCACACCCCAACATCGTGCAGCCCGCCTCCAGTGGTGTCACGACAGGCGTGAATGGAGGGACGAATGGAGACGTGTCATCTTCAGCGATGAGAGTCGCTTCTGCCTTGGTGCCAATGATGGTCGTATGCGTGTTTGGCGCCGTGCAGGTGAGCGCCACAATCAGAACTGCATACGACCGAGGCACACAGGGCCAACACCCGGCATCATCGTGTGGGGAGCGATCTCCTACACTGGCCGTACACCACTGGTGATCGTCGAGGGGACACTGAATAGTGCACGGTACATCCAAACCGTCATCGAACCCATCGTTCTACCATTCCTAGACCGGCAAGGGAACTTGCTGTTCCAACAGGACAATGCACGTCCGCATGTATCCCGTGCCACCCAACGTGCTCTAGAAGGTGTAAGTCAACTACCCTGGCCAGCAAGATCTCCGGATCTGTCCCCCATTGAGCATGTTTGGGACTGGATGAAGCGTCGTCTCACGCGGTCTGCACGTCCAGCACGAACGCTGGTCCAACTGAGGCGCCAGGTGGAAATGGCATGGCAAGCCGTTCCACAGGACTACATCCAGCATCTCTACGATCGTCTCCATGGGAGAATAGCAGCCTGCATTGCTGCGAAAGGTGGATATACAGTGTACTAGTGCCGACATTGTGCATGCTCTGTTGCCTGTGTCTATGTGCCTGTGGCTCTGTCATTGTGATCATGTGATGTATCTGACCCCAGGAATGTGTCAATAAAGTTTCCCCTTCCTGGGACAATGAATTCACGGTGTTCTTATTTCAATTTCCAGGAGTGTAGTTCAAATAACTTCCGGGAACTCAGCCAGGTAACATTTTCAGCGATCGCCGATATTTCGGCGGGAGAACACCCCGCCATTTTAAAGGAAAACTGCAACGGACAGGCGACGTACATACAAATTTAAAACCTCGGTTTTCGGACTGATGCAGGAAAGATAACACACACACTGAACACTAGTGCCACTAAAGATGACTAAAGTCAGAACTATCGATAGTGAGACTACGAATTCGCAGGTGAGGAAGCATTGACTCTGTCCCTCTGTTTCTTGACAAGGGAGAGAGCCGGATTCCAAACAGTTTAAACAAAAACCTCCATCCCCGTTAACGAGGTTGCTTGTTAATTTAATCTCAACTGCCTTCTTAATAACACTGTCCCAATAGCTGACAAAGATGCCAATATCTCGGTGTTATTATATAACATGGGATGACCAGTATCCAAGCAATGTTCGGCAATAGCACATCTACTGGCAAAGTCTCAGCGTCGGAAACGAGACATGTGCCCTGTGTACCAAGGTACGAAGTACCCCTTCACGCTGTGCCGGATGGTGACAACTATTAGCCTGTAAGTAAAAGTCGGTGTGAGTATGTTTCCTGTAGAATGCATGTCCCAATAATCCGTCATCCTTTCTCCTAACCAACACGTAAAGAAAGCGAAGGCAACGATCCTCTTTCACGTCCATCGTAAAACGAATGTTCGGGTGGATCGAGTTCAGATGTTCAAACTATCAGGACCGTTGAGGATCGATGTACTCAGCATAAACGGCACACACGATTACAGGAGCTATGTAGATCTGCTATTGCCGAACATTGCTTGAATATTGGTCAGCCCATGTTATATAATAACACCGAGATGTTGGCATGCTTGTCCATCTATTGGGACAGTGTTACTAAGGAGGCAGTTGAGATTAAATTAGCAAGCAACCTCGTTAACGGGGATGGAGGTTTTTGTTTAAACTGTTTAGTATCCGGCTCTCTCACTTGTTAAAAAACAGAGGGACAGAGTCAATCCTTCCTCAAAATGGCTCTTGAGCACTATGGGACTTAACTTCTGAGGTTATCAGTCCCCTAGCACTACTTAAACCTACTAAACCACCACACACATCCATGCCTGAGGCAGGATTCGAACCTGCGACCGTAGCGGTCGCGCGTTTCCAGGCTGTAGCGCCTAGCAATCCTTCCTCACCTGCGAATTCGTAGTCTCACTATCGATAGCTCTGACTCTGGTCATCTTTGTTGGCACTAGTGTTCTGTGTGTGTGTTATCTTTCCTGCATCGGTCCGAGAACTGAGGTTTTAAATTTGCATGTACGTCGCCTGTCCGTTGCACTTGCCTTGAAAATGGCGGGGTGTCGCTGAAAGTGTTACCTGGCTGAATTCCCGAAAGTTATTTGAAAGTTGTATACACCAGGAGAAACTCAGGTCTCACAATTACATCGTTGTATTCGTCAGGCCTTCTGACTACAAAACTACTGTGCTTGTAATGGTTAAGCTTTGATCGAATTGTCCACGTAATTAGTTTTAGCGGAACATTTACAATAGTCGGTATTCTTTCATTACCTTCATGGGGACGTTTAAATCAATAATGCGAAAACGTATCCCAATTCAGAATTTAACAATATTGAATTTCCTATAAAAAGTCATGCTAATTTTCTTTTTCTCGGACTAACAGCCTGCGCGTAGCGAGCGAAATCATACGAAAATTTCACACGTGGTTTTTGGACAGGTATAACATTACGGGTTGCATAAAACGACATCGTTAGGGGCAACTGAATCACCCTCTATGCTAGTAAAAGAATGCATTGTCCGTTGTAGGCTGTGTTGTGCTTTATTAAAATCCTATTAGCTAATTTGGGCCGCGAGTTTGCTATGTTACGTGATGAACACGATATGTAGTAACATAGCAAATGTGCTTAATAATGGCTCACGGCTGTAATTAGCTAATAGCACGATTTTAATAAAGCATAACGCAGCAATTTGATACGGGACACTTGTATTCTCTCAATCCGGAAAGAGTCTCAGATTGCTGCACAACAGCCACATAAACGACAGGGTATGCTCACCTTCTTACGCCACCGGCTTAGTCCGTTGCAAGTGTTTGAAGCAGTTGTAAGCGTTTGAAACTCTTTTCTTTTTGTCATTAAATATTACAAATATTGTGTTCTTCCGCACATTGTCAATTTGACGTTTGTGTAAATTTCACTTCATAATTTTGTGAATTTTAATAGTTTAACCCATACAAGCTTAGTAGCTCCGTAGTAAAAAGGCCAGAGGAACAAATACGATTTAACTGTTAATTTTACGTTCTTTAAATTCACAAAATTTTGAAGTAAAATCTACACAAACGCCAGTGTCACTATTGCAAGTAGGAAGAACAGGGTGATGGAAAATTTTGCGAGAAAAAGAAATGAGTTTCATACAGTTAACTCTGGTTAAGGCTGTGGCGTAAGAGGTGAGAGGATATTAAGCATCTCTCGCTGCGCGCATGCGCTATAGCCTATGTGGCTATTGTAGGCCAAATTGAGAAGTTTTCCGAGCTTGATAGACCACAAGTGTGCTGTATAAAATTGTTCCTTTCGACTTCCCCGACACCTCTGTGGTGCGTTGTAAACAGTTCTCGTCTGCACTCTTTATATCAAGGGTGATTTTGCTGCAGGGGGGCAAATTACAGGATACCACCCCTGAGAGGACAGGGAGCAAAAAAAGGTCGTGTGGACGTATGGCTGGCAACACGTTTCAAGACAAACAGCCACTTGAATGTGGAGATAAAGATCTTTGACATCTGCTAGCACCACCAGACGACCGTGCGAAACTTTCTCCTCAACTGTCACTGTCTGCCTTACCTACAACCCTCGCAGACCTTATTCCCTAATTACTTGCCTCATCGGCTACAGTTCTGTCGCTGGTTCATTACATAGGTCACGACGTTGTTAGGGCTCCTGTCGTCCATTCTGTTCACAGATGAGACCACCTTTAAGAGGGGCGGTACTTTCAGCCTTCACAGCAGCCACCACTGAAGTCTCAGTGTGAGGGTGGATATTATTGGCGACTAACCAGTTATCCTCCAACAACACCTCACAGGTGGGGCAGATCTGCGCTCCCTTTGGGGGTCCCTGTTCTCCTGCTATGAGGTGTGCGTTTGGTGGTACCAAGAGTAATGTGGCTACTATGAGGAGCGTTTATTAAGTAAAGAAACACATTTTTTCCTAGGCTAATTTCGGCTGAAAATGTGCAAAATTTGTTGAGGAACGTCGTGGAATAATCCCGAATCAGACCTTATAGTTTCATCAAGTACAAGGCGCTATACGTAGCCTTCATCGTGGCGTCTGAAACGGAGGTGCGTTCGAAGCAGATACCTGTCACTGAGATTCATTTAGTGGAAAACCAGAGCATCGCAGAAATGCATAGGTGCCAGCAGAATGTCTACGGTGAGTCGTTGGGTCTGTCCGATCTCCCGTGTGTCGGCCGGCCGCACACAGCTGTAACTGCAGAGCTGCAACGTGCGAACACTCTCATTCGAGGTGATAGAAGGATCACAATCTGACTCCTCGCTGCACAACTGGACGTCTCTGTTGGTAGTGCAGACACGCTCGTCCACCAGTTAGCGTGCTGAAAGCTGGGTTACTCGCCGCCCATCACAACGGTTGGGTATTGCTTGCTCGATACGAGGCTAAGAGTGGCAATTTTTTGTCGAACATCGTCATGGATGATGACCCACCGGTTCATTACATCTAACCGGAAACAAAAAGGCAATCGATGGAGCTGCGCCGCGCCACATCTCCTCTAAATAAAAACTTCAAAGACGCACCCTCACCATGTAAAGTCAAGACGAGGATCTTCTGGGACACTGAAGGAGTTGTTCTGTTTGATGTCCTCCTTCGTGGTGTCACGATCAACTCTGAATTTTATTGTGCTATCCTTAGCATGTTCGACGACACAAGAATGCAAATGAACTTCTCTTTCTCCATGACAACCCAAGATCTCACATAAGTGTGAGCATCCGAGAGGATCTCATAAAACGCAACTGGATTCTTCTCTCTCATGCACCCATATCTCGCACCTACCGAATTCCATGTGTTTAGCCCAACGAAGAATGCACGCTGTGGGTAGCAGTAACTGGATGACACAGGAATGGGTTGGTTCCGACGTCGATCAGTGGAGTGGTACCATGTGGGCATACGTGCCCTCGCAGTAACGTAGCTTAAGGCCGTTACACTGAACAGAGATTATGTTGAAAAATACGGTTTTGTAGCCCAAAGATTAGGGAATAATATGTTGTATTAGAATCTGGAATGTGTTGCTTTACTTATTGAACGCTCCTCCTACAAGATGGTGCTGCAGCGCATTGCCTTCTTGAGTGTGGGACTATAAAACTACTTCAGACAGAATATTACTACTTTTCTGGTGTGTTCTCACGTGTGATTTCAATGACTGAAACACACAAGGTAAAGTTATTTTATCTCCACTGTCAAGTGGGTCTACCTCCCTTGGTACACATTTCCAGCAATATGCCTACCTGGCCTTTTTTGCTTCTTGTCCTCGCAGGGAATGTTTCCTGCAGTTGGTCGTCATTAAGGAAATTCACTCAGTGTATATTTGTAGACGGCACTAGAAATATTTGGAGATGGAGCATATTAGTTTTACGAACTCTATCGGTTTTCTTCACAGAGTAGTATTCACACCCAGTTCTGACTATCAGCTTTTGAGGATTTGGAGAAGATATTTAAACAATCTGGAATGACAAAAAAAATTGGAATATTACAGCGACCACAACAATTGTCTTCGCTTTACATGACTGTTTTCATCAATGACATTCGCCAACAGCTGTGTAACTGAGATGTTATTTTATTTTATTCTGATTACCAGTTTCGGCATTCCGCTATGACATCTTCAGGTCCCATATGCATCTCTCAAAACGATATTGTATACAGTGCCATGTATTCGTGGATATCGTGAGTTCAAAACCGTATCGCAAGTGCTTCATTCGAAGACTTGATTGCAATTGCATATGGGGCCTGAAGATGACATAGTGGAATACCGAAACTGGTGGTCAAAATAAAATAAAATAATATCTCAATTGCACGGCTGTTGACGATTATAATTGGTAATTACTTGACCAGCTGATGTCCACTGTCCACGATGGATCAACAGAGACTTACACAACGGTTGTCACACTTTTTCTCCCCGCCAGCTTCTTGTGACGTGGAATGCAGCTCAGTGGGCGATTCATTGCCGAGCAGAAGCTTCTGTCTTGAGCCTGCCACGGTCCAGTGGACAGATAAGCGACCACCGAGCTTGCGCCACCGCCGTCCTGTCGGTGTGACTAGGCGAGTTCTGCGTCCTAGCTGCGTTCCAGTCCTCAACTCCGCTGTAGAGTTGTCTCTGGAACACGCCACTCTTAATCGCCTCACTGCTCCTGACTGTTTAGAGTGGAGACCGCGGGCAATCAGACAGGCAGGCGTGGCACAGGAAAGATTAAGTTTCTCAGAGAAAATACTTTCTCTCGCTCCCTGGTAATGGAAATTTGTTTCCCTAAAGTTCTTTCCTTTCATGGAGTTACTTTTCAGGCGTATCAAAGCACCGAAGAAATAACAGCGTGTCCTCTCAATCTGACAGGCTCTCTTGGGATTAAAATCTTTCCGTCTCCTTATTTCATCTAGGCAGTGCCGGTTTCCAAAACTAAGTTTCACTGGTCGCGGCACGCGTTTGGGAGATCGTACCGAGAATTTCTGTATGATTTCTGAGGGCGTCACTACCACTGTAGGTAGGCATCCTCAAACAAATGTTTTCGTTCACTACTAAAACCGGATTGGAATTGACATCACTGCCAGAAGTTCTACTGTAAGTCTTGGAGAAGCTTTTCATCATTATTCAAGTAAACTGCAAGTGACATCAGTCTTGCAAGCCAGCCAGATCGCCAGAAGCATTTAATGAAAGTTGATGAACTGTTGGAGTGACTATCATCGAAATCCTTTCTGCAGTGCGAGAGGATAAGAATAAGGTCAAACATGGTCGTACAGATGTATCGCTCATGTCAATAAAATTGGTTGTGTTGGTACACATTGCGCAATTACGTAAGTAAAGACACTGCATAAGAATTCAGGTTACACGGCTTTTACGGTAGACACTGTGCAAATTTTCTTTAAATAGGAAAACAGAAATACCTTACCGCTGCAAAATTATACATGTTTAAGGATTCTTATGTCGCTTCTCGGCAGACACATTACATATTTAAGGGTTAAATCGACACAAAACTGCGCTTTGTACCACTAATTATTACTATTCAGTTTTCGGTTTATTTGTTTATCACGTGGTAACAACTGACTAGCGTCCTCAAAGACGCTAGTGTGTGAGAAACCAAACGTTCGAAACTAAATATATTAACAACTGCAGAACATATTTACTCGTGATATTAGGCAGAAAATGTTAAAGGGCTCGTTATCTAAGTTATAATATGACAGACTGTTAGCGTGTGAAACCGTTAGTGGCTTTTACTTAATATGGTGTGGCGCAACAGTATAGCCAACCAATTTAAGAGTTGATAAATTACAGTGTAAGTGCTTGAACCATAACAACAGCAAGCAAAATGCCACTAAATGTTGCAATATTTTTGCGACATGCACTAGCGATGAGCCTTCGCTTAGACATTTCACATCGAATACCAAATTGAAAGATTGTCAAGGTCGGATTTTCTCCTACACACCTGGTGATGGCTTAATAAGTAAAAAAATTATTGGCCATAAACAGATATTTGTCGAACAAATTTCACATAGTAAATCTTGTTCCGTTCAGTTCACGTATGTACATGTATATTCACAATAGAAATAATTATTCACCATTCATGTTACTAATAAAAAAATGTGTAAGAATGGGACACAAATATGTAAATTAAGTTCTGGTCTTACAGTTAGCGCAAAATGTAAACGAACAACGCTATGATTACGTTCCGTGACAGTTCCAGTTTGATGCTGGCGTTGTGCGCAGTACGTTATGATAATTTCACAGATGTTCCTGCTTTGTGGCTCTCTATTACATGGAAAACATCTAAGGAGAGCTAATGCTGATAGTAGAGGTATCTGTGAAACATCTGAACGAGAAGTAACGTTGGTGTTGGCTCCATGTCTAAAAGGCTGTTTGAAACAGCATTTGTGAATGCCCTGATTTTGAGCAGTGAAGTTAGGTTTAATTTTCTGATTGCATACGTGCTGATAGATTGCAACATTATGGTGACGAAGTTATCATGCAGCCTGTCAGACCAAAAAAACTTATTTAATATTTTCTTACGAGTGCGAGAGTCCAGCTACGAGAACACAGAAGCAGATTAAAATATTCATGTTAGTTTACAACAACAGGAACAGTTTGTGTGTAAAACCATCTGTTTCATATCTGATGTGTGTTTCTGTGCTGGAATAAAGTGCGCAGGCCGCAGTTAACGCGCAGACCGTCTGTGTGGTTGTTCCCGAACTTAAGAGTTCTTGCTTTACATTCTATTCGATCTTAAATCCTGCCACATAATGAGAAATCTTCCACCGCCAGTATTATGGACGTTTCAGCGTGCAGCGGAAGTGGGTAAAATTCTACTGTAGTAACAAAACACAGAAATTCGCCACTCCAGATCCGTCATCTTAACATAATAAGAAGAAAAACTGTACCAGAACGAGAACACGCCCACACTACGCCGCCCACGTCAGCGCAATAGGTTAGAGAATAAACAGCTTTGGTACGAACTGTGAATATAACATTTTCGCATTCAAGAACAAAACATCTAGGAAATTACCATAATTTTCATGTTCGTGTGCATGCGTGAAGTAAGTGACTGCAGGAAATATAGAGATGGAGATGCATTTTTTTTTTAAGATTACAGGGAGAAGTATCCGTCAAGAAAACTTTCAACGGCCTGGAGAGCGGTGTGGTGACCACAGTGACGCCTATGGACTGGGAATGACACGGCGGTCAGTCGGTTCCGATGAGCCTTCAAGGCCTGTTTGGACGGAGTTTAGTTTACAGGGAGAAGCAGCGTTACGCAATCAACTTGACATTAAATAGTTATGCGATAGCTAACAATACAGAATTTCTCACAGTTGAAAATGCGGTAGCAGTAATATAAATATAAATGTGAGCATTCCATAGCGAAATAGCCAATTGTCTTTAAAGGGTATTCAGAAAGATGGCATAAGTTATCTTCAGTCAGAATGGTTCCCAATTATTGGTAAAGAAATGATATTCATTACTTGTGTAAAAATACTCAAACGGTGCTTCTTCTTGTGAAATGTTCAGCACAATTATAAGTTTGAAATTATCACCAGTCTTCTAAAATATTGAAATCCAGTCACTGTGCCTGTGAGTGATGCCTATGTGGAGTCCAGAGCTGGCCTACCGTGCCTACGGAACCTAAGATCGGAGACGACGCACGAACCTGCAGCTTGTAGACTCGGCAGCAACTGGAGACCGTACACGATTCGGCGTATTGAAGAGGTCCGCCGTAGCTCAGTGCTCCGGCACTTAACGAGGCATCGACCACTTGCTGTCCACACACGTGACGCCATGAGTTGACAGCAGCGATTCGAACGCGGCTTATCGATTGTGATGCGGTACTCTCTCGAGTCGTGAGCACCGTCAACACAATCTCATAGTAAATACACTCCTGGAACCTGAAATAAGAACACCGTGAATTCATTGTCCCAGGAAGGGGAAACTTTATTGACACATTCCTGGGGTCAGATACATCACATGATCACACTGACAGAACCACAGGCACATAGACACAGGCAACAGAGCATGCACAATGTCGGCACTAGTACAGTGTATATCCACCTTTCGCAGCAATGCAGGCTGCTATTCTCCCATCGAGACGATCGTAGAGATGCTGGATGTAGTCCTGTGGAACGGCTTGCCATGCCATTT